>NC_081405.1:281906807-282026807 GCF_030272615.1 Cryptomeria japonica
CACAATGACAATATGGACAACTTTTCAGTACATTCAGCAGATGTGGAAGAATCCATTATGGACCCCCGCTTCAATCGACTGGTTGAGGAAATAATGAGGAGAGATAGACAATACTTCTTACAAATGATGGCACAATGTGGAGCCAAGATACCTCATGATTTTGACATGTCTCAAATAATGAAAAATCGACCTTTGCAACAAACTCACTCCAACATGGATCAAAGGAGGCCTAATAGTGGAGGAAATAGAGGACCACATCTTGTGCCTGAATCACCATCATCTTTGTTTCAAAAACCAGAGGTCCCACATACACATGGTCAAGCATCTGATACTCACCTTCGCAAGGCATTATGGAAGTCTTATGTAGAATGATATGCTCAATCACATACCAATGCTAAGGATCAACCACCAAAGCAATTGGATATTGAAATGCATGCTCAAAATTTGGACACAAGGAAACCCCGTGTCAAATTTGGGGGCAACACATTAGAACATGATATGCCTGTAGAGTATGGTATACATGGACAAAACATATATGGCGTTCCTCAACATGAATCTATACCAAGTGGTCCATATACATAGCATCACTATAGACCTCCTCCATATGAACATGTGTATGATCAATATCATCCATATATGCAACAAGCTCCTCCTCCAATTGGTGCCTCAAGCATAGGGTATGGTCCAAGAAGTCGATCTCCACCTAAGAGGAATTTGGAGCAACAAATCAGGGACTTACAAAAGAAAATGGAGGACATAAATACACTGAAGCCAACATACACAATGAGAGACATATGTCCTTATCCATTCGACAAGAGCATTCCAATGCCTCCATTTCCTACACACTTTGTGATGCCTAAATTTGATAAGTATAGAGGAAAAGGGGATCCTAAGGCACACATAAGATAGTTTTTCATAGCTTGCATTGAGGTAGCAGCAGAAGAGACATATTTGATGAGATTATTCCCACAAAGCTTAGGTGATCAAGCTATGGAATGGTTCTCCCAACTCCCACCTGGTATTAAGTCATGGGGTGACTTAGCAGAGGCATTTATTCAACATTTCTCCTACAATATAGAGACAGACATATCAGTCACTACTTTATGCAACACCAAGCAAAAAGAGGGAGAGTCTTTTGCATCATTTTTACAAAGATGGAGGAATCTAGCTAGCAGACGCTCTTGTGAAATTCCACAAAAACAAATGGTAGAGATGTTCACACAAAACGTTAACAAAGACATTGGCTATGATCTAAGGAAAGCTTGTTTGTCCACCTTCAAGGATGTCATTGAAAAGGGCTTAGCAATAGAAAAGGTCCTAATTGAGCAAGGAGTCATTAAGATATTTAAGGAAAACAAAGATGACTTTAAAGGAAAAGACAAGCCAAGATTTTGGAATAAAAACAAGAACATAGTCAATGATGGTGTTGTTGATGCTAACACAGTGCGACCCAAATTCATCTTTTCGGGATCAAGTTCTACAAACAATCAATTGAATACTCAAACAACTTCTAGATCATGAAGGAAGTACACTCCATTGGGAGAACCACTTGAGTCAGTCTTCAAAAAGTTAGTGGCAAACAAGGTAATCACAGTTCCAGATTTTCCTCCATATGAACCAAAGGTTAAACCAAATTGGTGGAATGATAATAAGTATTGTGAATTTCATAAGAGCAAGGGTCATAAGACATGAAATTGTCATCGACTGAAGAACATTGTACAAGATCTCATTGATAGAGGTGACATTGAGATTGAGGGACACTCATCCAACCAAGAACATGAGATGTTTAAGGAGCCATTCCCAAAGCATGACAAGGGAAAAGCTAAAGCCACAGATGATCAAACCAACCATGATAGAGCACCTTACAACTATGATTCAACCATCAATCACATCTCGATGGACAATTATGTCTCTACCATTATCATCAAGGACAAAACACCTGAGAATTCTACCCAAAGACCCAAGATTATCCTAAAAGGTGTTGGATCTTCTTCCGAACCTACTTCTGAATGTCATGTTACAACCCGTCGAGGTAAAATTACTTTGCAAGGTGCCTCCACTAAAAACACTGCTTCTTCATCAACCAAACCTGAATATGACCTTGTAGAACACTTAGGGAAGACACCCGCGCTCATCTCCATCCTTGAGCTCTTACGTATATCCCCCGCTCATAAAGCTATTCTTGATAAAATCTTGAGAGACACTACCGTTCCTACTGATCTGAACGTGGACCAATTTCAAGCCATGGTGGGATACCTTTCCATTCCACATTCCCTTACCTTCACAGAAGCTGATGACGCCTCCGTAAGTCAGCCACATAATGCACCACTACATGTTGAAGCCTTCATACACAAACATCGAATAAAGCGAGTCCTGATAGATGGAGGAGCTGGTCTAAACATTTGTACATTGAGCACAATTAAACAATTGGGATATTCTGATAAAGCTGTGAATTTAAAAAATCAAATCACCATCAAGGCATATGATGATGAAGAGCGCTCATCCAAGGGTACAGTCACTTTACATCTTAGAGTTGGGCCAGTTTCAAAGGATGTGGTTTGTCAAGTCTTGGATCTAGATCTCACTTATAATATATTGCTAGGACATCTTTGGATTCATGAGATGAGCGCAGTACCATCAACATATCATCGATGCATCAAGTTTCCACACAATGGAGTTGAAGTGACTATCAAAGCTGACCCAAATCCATTCATATATTGCAACAATTTGCAACCTAGATCAAAAATAACAATCCCATTCAATCGAGAAGCTATTCCTTCATCAGCATATGTGGATCCAAAATCCTTAAAAGCTTCTACATCAAAACAGGCAGAGATCAAAGAAAAGTTCAAGGTTAAAGACTTGGGATGTGGTGAGTATATCTTTCATGTTGATCAACTCCCACTATCTCCTAAGGTATTCAGTCAACAAGAACAACCTACAAACAATTTGCAATGCCAAGGAATTAGGTGTGAACCACCTAGTGTTGTGGCTACTAAGTCTGAATGCAAATCTCCTCTAGTGGTGCAAGCAACTCTTCATATCAATAGTCCTAAGAGTGGTTCCAACGAAGAATCTACTGAGCATATCGCCGGCCCTCTTGAGAACTCACATAGCCTTACCATTTCATCCGCTCATTCCATTTCCACTCCACTCCTAGACTTGGATCAACAAGAATTACAAAAGCCCTTACTAATTGGGGATAAAAAATCAAGCTTTGAAAAGAAAAATCTAAAAGTCAAAAATAAAGAAAAGTCCTTTAGTCCAAATCAAAATCAAAAGCTACTGGACTCTGCAAAAATCAAAGCCAAGGACAAAAATCCTATGAAGCAAAAAGAGAAAGGGATTATATCCCCTAATATCAAAATAACTGGGGGCAAAAGTTCTAAAATTTCAAGTCAAAAAGCATACTTGTTGATCCTAAGTCTCCATCATGCTATCCTACTTTCACTTCTTTTCGCAATCATAAGCCTTCATAACTCATCCACTTGTTCCACACATCCATTCCCTTCTGGTGATACATCATGGACCTTTAATGGAGCTTCCTTGAAGGACTTTGTTATCAGGGATTCCCAAACTTCTTCAGGTGACACGCATACGAGACTATGTAGTCCACACACTAGTAATTCTATCTCAGTTCCTTCATCAAGGAAGACAATCACTCAAGCTACACATCATTCAGTCAAGGAACAATGCAGTTACAATCACAAGGTCAAGCCTCACACATTTGAGGTAGGTGATTTGGTTCTCAGAGAAAACCCCAAAAATCAGCAAGACAGAGAGAAGGGCAAGTTCGAACCAAATTGGCTTGGTCCTTACATCATTACAGCAGTATATGGATCTGGGGCATATCAGCTCTCAACTACAAAAGGTGAACCTTTGGAGGATCCTATCAACAACATGCACCTTCATAGGTTCTACACATAGCTCTTCGGAATATCCTAATTCAAAAATACAAAAAAATAAAAAAATTTCAAAAATACAAAAAAAAATTATAAAACAAAAAAATCGTTACTTGGTGAAAACCTAGCAAACAGGCACTTTGTGACACAAAAAACATTGAAAAAATCGAGAAAACTAAAGAGAAATAATTTCGTCCAATGGTGAAAACCACTTCGGTGGCGCCCTGGGCAAGTACCATGGTGAAAATTGGGTCACCAGTGCCATGTGTAGAGACATTGCTCCTCCCTCCTTCAGGATCCACTTTCATCCTTTCACTTTGCACACACTCATGACCAATTCATTCATAATAAACTTACCCATTCCCATTATGGCTTGTTATTGATCTACTTAAGATTAGTTAGCCATTCATAATAAACCTCCCTTTCCATCCATAATAAATCACATCCTATCTGTGGCTACAACAAATCCTATGTCTAGTGATGGGTGTGGAACTAAGAACATCACATCTTTCAAGGAGTACAATTTCTTCCAGCTTCCTTCAGTCTATCCGTGCACAATCCACAATAAAGTAGCATTTGCATCGCCAGTCTGCAATAAAGTTTCATCTTCTCCACAATAAAGTATCAGTTTCATGGATTGAGTCAGTTTTAGATGAGATGCAACAGCAACAATGGGCTTCAACAAATCAAATCTTTCAACAGACTCAGACAACATATGGTTCAGTGCTATCTATCCTTTCTATGAAAGTAAAAATTGTGACCACAATCAAATAAGACTTATACAAGTGACAAGAGAAACTAAACTTGAGGACTACAGTGGATGTTGGTGTCGAGTCTTGGTTTTCTTTTCATTTTAGTTTTTTTTTGGTGACATGTCTTTTAGCTTTTCCGGGATGTCTCTGACTAGAGATTCTATCTCCAGGATGTCTTTGACTAGAAAGATGAGGATGGGGTATCGTCACCTATTTGTATTTGTTGTCTGTGGATTGTCTCTTAGTAATGCTATGACTTGTCCAAGGATATGAGGACCCTGTGAGTCTAGTGTGAACTGGGGCATTCCTTGTTTGCGACTGTCTTATCTCCATGCAAATAGGTACAATGACTTTCTAGGTCAAACATATGCCTCGATTGTCATAACCTACTTGCCATAATAAAGCTCAATGATGATAATGCACAAGAAGCTCTTTCACGTTCATATCTTCTATCTTTCATCCCCCTTTCTTGATTGACTTCCATCATCCTTCTTGAGTCCGCGTAGCCTTCTATCACATGACTGAGTATAATGACACACCAAAAACATTTGCATTTCATGTAATTTGCACTTGCATTACCACATATAAGCATTTCATACATAAATATAGATATCACAACTGCATCACATCCTGCACACAACACCTGTTAGCACAATTTACATTTGCATTATTATATTCATCTGCATTACATACATTCACAATTGCATCATGCATACACATATAAAACATAAAAGAACAAAAATATTACATTGCATCATGTACATATTTGCATCCATATCATAAGCATCACATAAGAACATCCCATCACATAGGTACACATGCATATAGCTACCGCAAAGATGAATCATCTCATATATATATATAAAAAGTGTCATGATACAATTATGTCAAAAAAAATCATATGGCTATAAAATCACCCGAAGGTGTCTACATCATCATACAAAAATGGTATAATACTGATACATAGGGAGCCCTCTAAGGCTATGATGAACTCCCTCCCTCGGAGCCACCTGGCCTCGATGGAATCTAAGCCCCCGAAGGACCCACCCCAGGATCATCCCTCTTGTCCCTTCTATCTGGTGGTGGTGGAGGACCCATAAACCCACCATTAGATGCCTATCTCCTTCGGCTCCCTCTCGTAGCTGTCGCTATCCGCGATGGTCTATGGAAGCTCCTCGCCCACTGATCCACTGGTACTGCACCATAATAGAGATCCCGCCAGTAGGCAATCTCCTCCCCGGCCCGCAAAACATAGGCATATCCGGCCCCTGTGTCCTTTGCTGCCTGTTTCCCAGCCCTCAGTGCTATCTCAGCCTCTGTGTAGCGCTAAATGGCCTGGTCTCGCTCTCGCTCTATATCTCTGAGCCATCTCCTAAGCCTATCCCTCTCCCTCTCCAACTCCTAGATCTCATCTTCTTGTCTCTGGCAGATCTCCTTTAGCTCAATCAGCTCATCCTCCTCTGCATCAGCCCCTTGTGGCTCTACCTGTGGCTCTCCCTGTACCTATCCCTGTCCCTATACCTGCACCTGTCTGGGACCCTGTGCTGCTAGCACCTATAGCAGCAATCCACGGCGACCTCTCACCACCCGAGCCTGTCTCTCCTCTGCTCCCTCCCTTCGTGGTGCAACCCTCCTCTCTCCAACTGCCCCCCTCCTCCTCTGTCGGCCTCTGTCCCCATCGGCTCCATCATCATCATCATCCCCACCACCATCTCCCTCCAATAGCTCTCCTAGATCCATCAGGCGTGGGAACGGATGCTCGGCCCAGTAGGCTGTATACTCGGCATCCATGCTGGCATCCTCGATATCTGGCCACATGTCCCAGGGTAGGGGCACCATCTCCACTAGCTGCATCACAGCTTGATCATATGATAGTAAGGGTCCAAACTGCGCCTGATCCCTGACTGTCCATGCATACATGCTTGAGCCTTGTGGCATCCTTTGGATCCTACCAAACTGCCTGCAAACCCTGTCGACAAGCTATCTCTCCAGCACATAGGGCATCCGCCCAATTAGGTACCTGCTCCGAAAGGTGTAGGGAAGCTCTACCGCATCATCCTCCCACTCTTCGCATCCCAAGTATGGCCTCCAAATAACCACATCAATATCATCTATGACCTGCCGCCAGTGCTCTAACCTGCCAATCCATGGCTGTGATGTGATCATATCATACAAGTGCACGAAACTGCGTTTGTGACCTCTGCCTCTGAAATGTATAGGTCTCGTCACTGGCAGATGCTCATAAGCCCACACTTGCAACAATGTCACCCTGTAGCCCAATCCCATTGATCCATGGTATACAAACTGATGCAGCTCATAATACAGGTGTGCCAGCACACACGGTCCCCAGGCATATCTGGTGTGCTATGTCACCAGTGTCTCCAATGCTCCTCCCCAGCCCACCGCCAACCCCCGTGTTGCTCTATCAGGACACAGGAACCCACTGATCGCTCCTCCTATCACTACTGGCAGCGCCAATCCTGTAGTAGTCATAGTATCCCAAGCAACATGCCCAGCCCTCATCTCCAATCCAGGGTCTTGGAACACTCATCTCAGTGCCTCCCTGTCTCTGTCTTGATCATAGGGAATCAGCTCCTTGTCGATCAGTATCCTGAGTATCCTGTATATATCCTCCAAGGTGACTGTCATCTCACCCATCGACAAATGAAACGTACATGTCTCAGAGTGCCATCTCTCCGCCAATGTAGTCAGCAGTCCCATGTTTGCCCGAAACTCAGGCACATACAAAACATGTCTCAATCCCATGGCCTCAATCACTGCTCGGTCCTCCCATGTCAACTCAGGTCGCAATCTCTATGTCGACGAAAATCTCTCCTGTGACTCCAGCATCGGCAAATACTCCTGCAGTCAAGCAAATCAATCGTGTCAGTCATAGTGGCATTCACTGTTTATCACAAAATGCTACTTTTTATTTAAATGCATATGGCATTCTATCCTAGTGACACTCACTGTTCATCACAAAGTGTTGCTTCTATCCTAGTGGTACTCCTTGTTCATCACAAAGTACTATGTGTTTTGCACTCCCTGTTCATCACAAAGTGCTGCTCATATTTTAGTACTCCCTGTTCATCACAAAGTACTCTATCTTAGTACTCACTGTTCATCACAAAGTGCCTTGATCTATTCTAGTCTTCCCTAGAGGACCTGCTTGAGTGTCTCCTCTTAGCAGCTTATCCAATCGACAGTGTATGTTCATCACAAAACTGCCAATTTGACCTAGAAGATGAAAATTCACATTTTTTGGACATAAAGGCGCTTTCCTAACACAAACGCACTTAAAGACTGCACAGACGCGCCTGAAAAACACAGACGTGCCTATGCTCTGCACAGACGTGCCTGGGTGACACAGACGTGCCTTCTTGGCACAGACGCCCCTACATTACACAAACGCGGCCGCATTCGACATAAACGCGTTTCCAAACACAGACGTGACTGGCACAAACCCAGACGCGCCTAGCGGACATAGATGCGCCTAAGCATTTTTTGACATTTTTGTACCCTATTTCTAAGTGCATTTATTGCTCTATCTATCATGCATTAATGACAAAAATAAATGCATCAAAGTACGAGGTAGTTTTTTTCGACACTTACTGGCTCTCCTGCCTCTGCTGGCCTCTGGAATCGATGAACGCGGTCGAATCTGTGAACGAAAGCCATCACTGCTGATTGCTACTACTCTTTTCTCGCTCTGCACTATCCTCTCATGAATGTATGGATGCCAATGAGAATGTATTTTCCCCTGTGGTCTATCTTATAGCCTACCCTAGCCCTCGCCCTCATTTCCCGAGTCAGTCTTCTTTATCCCGTGACTTTGTCACTTTATCCGGTCAGTCCATTCTATCCCGTCTTTCTTATCGAGAGATTGTTTGCAATCTTTTCAGATATTTTCATCCAATCTCTCGAGGGGGCATATCATTCCCATCTTGGGGCAACTCTGTATCAGTTCATCTTATCTTCTTTGAAACAACGCGACAAACCACATTGTCTCAAAGAGGGGCAAAATTAGACACCCAAAATTGTCATGTCTAATTAAATAAATATTTTATTTATTTAATTATCTAAGCCTAATTCTTCTATTAATTAAATAAATCTTTAATTATTTAATTAATTCATTTATCCTCTTCTAGCCTTATTTCTCATTTGAATAAATACATTTATTTATTTAAATTATCCTTTTCCTAAATTAAATAAATATTTTATTTATTTAATTGATCTCATTTCTTCTATTAATTAAATAAATCTTTATTTATTTAATTAATTCATTAACCTTTTCTACCCATGACACGTCATTCATCTCTTAATTCATACACTACCTACCTCTTTCATTATTTTATTATTTCCTCTACCTACCCTCTAATCCTAGCCGACCTCCTTTTTACACCTCTCAATCTTATCCCTCCATTTCATATTTGTGTCTTCTATATAAGGAGATGCTTCCTTCATTATCAAACCCTAATGAGCTAATGAACTATTTTGATCACTTGGCTACACTATGATCCTACTTGCAACCACATTCCATTCTTTGTTGAGCTCTTGTGCACATAAAATCTGAGAGCAAATATATCAAGCAAGATCAATGGAGATAGGAAGAATGGAGATCAAAACCCTATTGGACATGTAATGGTATAATCTTTGTGATTTCATTTGATTTGCATTGTCTTAGGTAATCTTCATATGTTATGGTGGATCTTTGTTGTTGTTAGGCTAGGGTTTAGTGGTTGAATTCATTTAGCCTTTCAATTTTGTTATTATTGTTATCCATTTTCACCATAAACAATATCATTTTTGGAGGTGAAGATGGATTATGTAAAGACTTTGCTAATTAGATGCAAAAAGAATTTGAAATGTTTATGATTGGAGAGATAAATTTTTTTCCAGGTTTGCAGATTTCACAAACAGATAAAGGTATATTCTTATGTCAAACAAAGTACTTGAAGGAACTTTTGAAGAAATTTGGTATAGAAAATTCCAAACTGGTAACTGCTCCTATGACTACCACTGACAAATTGACATTGAAGGATGATTCAGCTCCTATTAATCTGACAAAGTACAAATCTATGATTGGAGGTTTATTGTATTTGACACAAACAAGACCTGATATAATGAATGCAGTATGTATTGTTTCAATATTTCAAAGCAATTCTAAATAAAATCATAAATCAACATTTAAAAGGATTTTCTGGTACCTACAAGGCACAACAAATCTTAGTTTATAGCAGCAATGGGAGCGGGAGAAGGTGGTGGCAATGGGCAAACTCAAATTTCAAATTCTTTGCAAGGCGGGAACTCTGGTTCCAATGGTCAGAGCGGCTAGATCAATGCAACTGGTCCCATAGGTGATAAGGATAAGCCTCCGAAAATCCCAAAGGCTGTTGTTGACTTGTAGTCTGATGGTATTCTACTAGAGGAGACAGTGGGTTCATCTGGGCTTTTAGGGGAAGGGTCCAATGGGGGGCCCATTCCACGTGATGACTCCATTGATAGCAGAAAGGAAAAAAAGAAATGGTCTTCCCTATTTGGAACTAGACCAACTGGTAAATCTTCCCTACCTCCTGTCAAGAATATCTCTAACCCTTCTGGTGGTAAGTTCGCTATCTCTATCCCTGACCAGGTTCTGGACCATAATATAAACAGTATGTCGAACTCCTTGGTAGGGAAATTTATGGGTTTGCGTCCTAATATTGAAGTTGTTAGGGCTTTTGTCAAATGAAAATGGGTCCTCAAGGGAAATGTTGAAGTCTCGGCTTTACCTAAAGGCCTTCTATCTTTTTCTTTTTCATGTGAAGAAGATAAGGTTAAGATTCTGTGGGGAAATCCCTGGATGGTAGGAAAGACGAGATTAGTCCTTTGAAAATGGCATCCAAACCTGAATATGAACGATTCTCTCTTGGCACAAGTTCCAGTCTGGATAAAGCTTCCAGGCTTGCCTCTTGAATATTGGGCAGAAAGTATCTTCTCTAGAATTGCAAGCTCCTTTGGTGAGCTGCTCTTTATAGACCCAATCACTACTTCAAAAAGGAGACTGACTCATGCTAGGTTCTGTGTAGGAGTAGCCCTTGATGCAAATATGCTGGAACAGATAGACCTAGTTTCAAAGTTGGGAACTTGGAAACAACACATTGAATATGAATCTATCCCTTTTGCCTGTTCCCACTGTAAAAAAGTAGGTCACTGGGCAAAATCCTACCCAAACAAGTCGATGGTAGAACCTAAGCAGCCTAAACCCCAAATTGAAAACCAAAAGCTACCAGAGAAAATGGTGTGGCAAGTTAAAAACCCAGAGAATAAGGAAGATAAATCCAATCACTTTAATCCTTTGGGGGAAAAGAAGGAAGTGACAACAAATTCTATCTCTAGCCCCTCAACCCAGGAAGCAGTGAGAAATGAATCAACCAAAGCCAGCCCCCTGGGTACTACCCAAAAAGAGGAAATGAAAGATCAGACTGAATCTTCAAACGAGTTAGCTGAAGTGGTTGTTGACACTTATGAAGGCAAGGAACTAGAAGCAAAATATTCCCAACATGAGGAAGGGGAGACCCTGACCCCCAAGAAGAAAGGACTGATTCTTCACTTGCCTCGCCAAGTTTTGAAATTCAAGAAGCCCAAAAATGTGCAATTTTGGGTATGAACCTATTGGACTCAAAACAAAGTTCAAAAATAGTGAACAATGTTTCAACTGATTCCATAACTCCTACTGGGGTAATGAAGAAGAAATCTCCAAAATCCTCAGCAACCTGGAAGAGGCTCGTGTGATAGAAGCTGAATGGAAGCAACCAAAATACAGGAATAAGAAAGGATCTACTCCCGCGACTTCCCTTCTAAGGAAATCTAGTAGAATAGCTCAAGTTGATGTGGGGTACATCTCCCCTTCCCCAGGGTGACCCTCCAACCATAAAGTTAGAGATAAGGAGGCCAACAAGAACATTGTAGATGGAACCCAAAAGACTCTTAAGGAGTTGGGAATCAGTAAGTAGTTATGAAGATTATCTCCTAGAATATTAGGGGACTCAATAATCTCCATAAACATGATATCATTAGAAATATGATAAGAGATAGTAATCCTGATATTTTTCTAATTCAAGAAACCAAAATGAGTAGAGAAAAAGTTGAATCTTTGAAGTTCTTTAAAAATGGTAATGTTAGTGGTGACAGCTCCGAAGGTGCTTCAGGAGGTATTGCTACCATCTGGAACCTCAATACTGTTAAAGGTCATGTTATTATTCAGGACAATAATTTCTCTTGTATCAAATTTGAGCATTTAAAAGATGGTACTTCATGGGTTCTCACTTATATTTATGCTCCAAATACTTTGAAGGCTAGAAACTCTTTTAGGAAAAAAATTACACAGGCTAGGGACAGCTTCAAAAATATTAGTTGGGTGGTTATGGGAGACTTCAATACTCCTTTGAGAGAGGAGGAAAAATTTGGAGGAAGTCCTCCTCAACTGGAAAGTAGGATGGCCCTCATAGATTTTATTAATTCTCAAGCTCTCAATGACTTGGAAATACAGGGATGCACTTACACTTGGACTAACAGAAGAACTGGCAATGATCTTATCCAAGTGCGTCTTGATAGAACCCTCATCTTTGATGATTGGTATAGTCATTACTTATGTTCTTTGACGGCCCACATTCGGGTCGGATCTGATCATTTCCCTATCACCTTCATTGCCGACTCAATCAATAGAAGCAGAAGCTTTCCCTTTAGATTTGAAAAAATGTGGACCCTCCACCCCGAAATCAAAAGAAATATTAAGAAATGGTGGAGCATTCAAATTGAGGGAATGACTATGTTTAAAGTTGTCAAAAAGCTCAAAAGTGTGAAGGACAACATAAGACTCTGGAACGAAACCAGCTTTGGGAATATTTTTGAGGCTAAGAGCAAAGTTCAAGAAGACCTTAAAAAAATATAGGATCAAATCCAGAAGGATGGTTTTAGTACTGTGTCTATTGCTGATGAAAATGAGACTCTCAAAAAATACCATGATATCATTGCCAAAGAGGAAATGTTCTGGAAGCAGAGATCGAGATGCATTTGGCTTAAGGAAGGAGATAGGAACACAAGATTCTTCCATATGTCGATGATTAAGCATAAAGCAGTTAATAGGGTTAACAAGCTAGTGATGGATAATGGGGGGTTGGTCAAGGAGGATGAAATAAGGAATGAAGCTAAAAGGTATTTCTCGGACCTCCTCAAGAGGGATCACAGCCTGGATACTAAAGCCCAATCCTCCTTTCTTCAGAACATTCCTTGTCTCATTGATGATCAAAAGAATGCCTTTCTTTCTTCCATTCCCTCTAACTTGGAAATCAAAAATGTTGTTTTCTCCTTTGATGGGTACAAAGCGCCTTGCCCAGACAACTTCCCAATGTTCTTTTTCCAAGAATTTTGGGAGATTGTTGGAAAAGATGTATCCAATGGAGTTATAGAATTTTTTGGGGCTAGAAAAGTCTTGAAAGAAATCAATGGCACTTTTATTGCTCTCATACCCAAAACTCAAGGTGCTGATTCTTTGGACAAATTTAGACCTATTAGCCTTTGCAATTCTTTTTACAAGATAATTTCCAAGGTTCTTACCTATAGAATCTTGTCTGTCCTTCCTGCCTTAATTTTTCACCAACAAAATGGTTTTGTTCCTAGAAGACAAATTCTTGACTCCATTATTACGGTCCATGAGAAAATTCATTCTCTTGTTAGAGAAAAGAAACAGGGTTTCATCCTAAAGCTTGATCTCTCCAAAGCCTATGACAAGGTTGACTGGTCTTTACTTCAGAAAGTCCTCACTTCTTTTGGATTTTCCTCCAGAGTTGTCGACCTCCTCTCTCAGCTTACCACCTCTGCTACTTTCGCTATTCTTGTCAATGGTTCTCCCTCAACTTTTTTCCAAGCTTCTAGAGGTTTAAGGCAAGGGGATCCTATATCCCTTATCCTCTTCATCATTATGGCAGAATGCTTTGGAAGGACTATGGAAAAAATGGTTTTGCAAGGCTCCTTTAAGGGCCTCCAACCATCTTCTGCTGACCTTATATGTTCCCACTAGTAGTTTGTTGATGCTACTATTATTATGGGGGAATCAAGTATTTCAGAAGCTAAAGTCTTGAAGAGCATCCTATGTAAATTTGCCTCTGCTTCTAGTCAGCTTATCAATTGGGCTAAAAGTGAAGTTTTTTTCATTAATACTCCTGAGAGAAGACAACAAAGGATCAACATAATCCTGGAGTGTAGGATTGCTGATCTTCCTGCTACCTACCTTGGTCTCCCCATGGGCATTGCACCTCCTGATCCCTTCTGGAGTTCTCTTGTGGAAAAATTTCATTAAAAACTTGCAGGTTGGAAAGGAGCCCTCTTAAGTCAAGCTAGCAAGCTCCAACTCCTTAAGGCTACTCTTCAAAGTATTCTGATTTATGCTCTAAGTCTTTTCAGAATTCCAGTTAAGTATGCTGATGCAATCGAGAAAATTCAAAGAAGATTCCTATGGTCTAGGGTTGAGGATAAGCAAAGAATGTCTTTGGTGGCTTGGGACTAGGTCTGTAGGCCAAAAAGCAAAGGTGGGCTGGGCCTCAGAAGGATTCGTACCCTAAATGAAGCTCTCCTGTCCAAACAAGTCTGGAGAATGTTTCATTTAGACTCTGAATGGTGTAAAATTTGGCGAAGTAAGTACTCTCTTCTATCCTCCTCTCTCTCCTCTTTTATCCATTTGGACCTTGGTATTAATGGATCCCACATATGGAATCATGCCTCTAAATGTAAAGGAGATATAGCCAAAGCAGTGATCTGGAAACTAGGAAATGGTAGGAAAGTTAAATTCTGGGAGGATCCTTGGCTTTTTGATAAACCTTTGAATGAAATCAATGAATGGGCCCCCTATTCTCCCTTTTGTATTAGAACTTTTGGCTCCTTAGTTGCTGAGTACTGGGTTACTAATGAATGACAGAACATTGAAAGCATCCACCCTAGCCTTTCTAAGCTCAAGATCCATCTGTCTGCGATTTGGCTAAATAAGGAAGAAGACTCCCTGATTTGGAAACATGATCCTAAAGGTACTTTATCTGTTTCTTCTATGTATTGTGTCCTTCCCCCCCCTCTCAATCAACCCTTACTGGTCTAAAGCCTGGATTAAGGGTCTCACCCCCAAAATCAATCTTTTTTTTTGGACCAGCCTCCAAAATAAGATTTTGACCGTTGACAACCTCAAAGGCAGAGGCTTTTCCCTCCCTAATAGATGTGTGCTATGCCTTCAAGAGGAAGAGTCTGTGGACCACCTTGCTCTGCACTATTCCTTCTCAGCCTCTGTTTGGGAAAGTTTTCTCAAGAGTTTTAGTATGGCCTGGGTGTTTCCAAATAACATCAGTGACATGTTCTCCTCTTGGAATATTAAATGGACTAACTCTTTTTTGAGATGTTTGTTTCATCTCTCTCTTCCTCACATCTTGTGGGGACTATGGAAAGAAAGAAATAACCAAATCTTTAGGAATGTCTCCCTTAATCAAGATATTGTGTTCTAGAAAATTCAATGGTCAATTCAAGAAAATATAAGGATCATTGAGGGTCCTTGTTACTCGAACAACTCACTGGAATCAAACATCTTGAGGGTATGGAATATGAAGATTACTAATGGTCCTAACAACCACAATAAAAGGCTTGAAGCTAAATGGCAAACCCCTCCTCAAGGTTGGTTCAAAGTTAATTTTGACGGTGCTGCCAAAGGTAACCTCGATCCTTCAGGTTGTGGAGCTATACTGAGAGATGACAAAGGAATTTGCAAGGAAATGGTTGCTATCCCTATTGGAACCCAAACCAACCATAAAGCTGAAGCAATGGCAGGTCTTGAAGGCATCCTCCTAGCTAAAAAGTGGAATTGCCCCTATCTATGGATTGAAGGGGATTCAAATAATATTATAAAGTGTCTTAAGGGGACTTCAAAACCTTCATGGTCGATTCACAACATAATCACCTTTGCTATTGATCTTATTAGCACCTTTAAAAAATGCCATATATCCCACATCTACCGGGAGGCCAACGACTCTATTGATTGGGCTGCTAATGCAGTGGTTAAAAGTGAGGAAATTACCACATGGATGGGTGAATGCAGACTCCCCGAAGACGTCAGACAAATCATTAGTAATGAGAGATATAGAAGCACTCCAAAGATTCTTGATGGACAGGATAATTATGAAAAGTACTAATGTGAGTACTTCGAGTTACTATAATAATGAGAATATCACTCATTCTAACATCAATGCCATTAACTCTCACGCTTTCTGGGTAACTATTATAGTTTCGAAAATCTCTTTGGTCTATGTACTCTGCAAGCTTCAAAATTTGACTGTGGGCAGCGACAACATGGGTGGAAACAGGAGGAGATATGAACCAAGTAGTTGTAAAGAATGGAAACAGAAGGAAGAGGTTTGGGGTATACTGCAGCAGGGTGGTCTCTCAAACTTCATGGAGAGACTCCATGGTTGAGATGGTATGGTTACCGGTCTTTTCTGCAAGAACTGGAAGAAGGGAATGTTAAAAATGGGCGATCAAATGATTGAAATTGATGAAGACTTAATTGCTCAAGCTACGGGCCTCACAAGGGAAGGCTGCAACTTCTACAAAGATAAGAAGGTTAGCAGGGAAGCTATTGAAAGGTACCCAGAAAAGGAGAAAGAGAAAAAATGACTCGTAAAGTTGAGCAAAACCTACTACCCGCCCAGGGCTTTTGCCAAACCCTGGAGGGAAATCCTCTTTGTTTTAATGCATTATATCACTCTAGATGGTAGGTTTACGAAAGTTTATGGTTATCACTTTGTTCTGTTAAACCACTTTAGGCACAATGATAAGGTTAATTTCCCTTATTTCTTGCTTTGCTCGATGAATGCATCCCTCAAGGCCTATAAGGAGAATCCTCTGGGTGATTTTTCTATGCACGAAGGCCTAATGGTCCTAATTTATGACCATTTAAAAGCCAACCAAATAGCTTGGATGCAACCCTCTGTGGACTCTGAGGAAGAGATGTTTGATTCTACCTTTTCTAAGGAGGAGGAATCCGACAGTGACTCTTAAACTAACACAAAGGATAGCACTGATGTCTCAGAGTATGAAAGTGGGAAGAAGAGGAAAATACAGTAAAACAAGACCATCTTCCTCTAAGAGCAAAAAGCCAAAAATCAGACCCCTGATCAGCATCTCTTCGGAAGAGGAGTACTCAGATGACTCTGAAAAGGAGAACCCTAAAGGGTTGCCAAAGAAGAAAACAAAAGACCATACCCAGACCAGGAAAAAGTACAAGAAGAAAGAGGAGACTGGTAAGGACCTGGCAGCCGACAAGCAAGCTAAGGCCCTGGAAGTTGATCGGAGTCTGGAAAAGGAGACCATGGAAGAGACTCTTAGGGATGCTGATACAATTTCCGCCCTCCACATCCCTAAAGAGGAACAGGTTACCCCTGGAAAATTTGCTCCCCCATCTACTCATCCTCCTGAGGGTTTGCATGGTTTCATGGAAACTATGGAGTGGCTCATTAATGGCTACAAGAAAGTTGAGGATGAAAACAAAAAACTCTACAACAGAGTCTTGATCCTAGAAACCATTAATACTGGGGAAGGGAACACTATGGCTGACTATGTTGAGGACCTAAAAAAAACCATTTCCAAAGCTGAAGACATCAGAGATGCTTTTAACCCCAGGTTTGAGAAGTTGGAGAAGGATTTGTTGGAAAGGAAGAGCCTTGTTGACACTAGCGATAAAACCCTCTCGGATACCATTACCAAAATTGGTAAAATTGAGGAGTGTCTGACGAACATTGCTGAATAGAGCCTAAGTATCTTGAAGATCTCAGCTAACAACACCCACACCCTCATCAGCAAACTGGATGAAGAAAAGGAAATACAGGACATAGACTTGGAAGCTGAAGGAACAGGGGAAGCTCAAGGCCCCAGAACGTGCACTAGAGGCAAGAGGAAGGAAAAGAAACCGAACAAGGATCTGGAAGACCTAAAAGTTGTTGGGGCCACCTACGACGAGCTGGTGATTAAGGTGAAGGATTTGCTGAAGAAAATTACTGTGTAGTGCCTTCTCTATTTCTTTGCTATTTTTTGTTGTTAAGCTGTTCTTTCTATCTGCCGGTCTTTTGGCCAGTCTTTTTGTATGTGGACTTTAAAGCATTGTTATTCTTAGTGCTTTTTCTCTATCTATATTGTAAAGGTTTCGGGTCCTGAAAACTTATTTTTTAATTAATTAGAACAAATCTTGGTTTATGGTATCCTAAAGATGAAATTTTTGATTTATGTGCATACGCCGATGCAAATTGGGCAGGAGATGTAGATGACAGAAAGAGTACCACTGGCGGTGTATTCTTTCTTGGTAGCAAATTGATTTCATGGACCAGCAAGAAGCATATTTGTACATCACTATCTACAGCAGAATCAGAATATGTTACAGCAACAACTAATTGTACTTAGGTATTATGGATTAAGAAAATGTTGAAGAATATAAAGGTAAAATGCAAAGAAACAATAATCATTTATTGTGACAATTCAGCAGCAATTGATATATCAACGAATCTGGTATTTCACTCTAAGACAAAGAATGTTTCTATTAAGTATAATTTTCTAAAAGAGAATGTTGAAGCAAATGAAGTGAGATTGGTTTATGTGAATACTAAAGAGAAAATTGCAGATATTTTTACAAAGCCTTTGCCTAAGGAAACATTTGAATATCTCAGACTGCAGCTTGGGGTAATTTCCCCACCAATAGAGACTTAGATGTTGAAGATTGGCATCAAACCGATGGGGACTAACAAAACAATCTTTTTCCAGCTTTGATGAAGGAGAGCTACTTCTCAGGGGGAGTGGTTGGCAGAATGTTATGTTTTGAATTCTTAACTGCTTTGGCATTTGATGTCAAAGGGGGAGAGATATCTATAGAAAAAATTTGTATTTGGGAAGAGATGATCATTTTGCTTGGAGAGATATACATGTATTTTTGGTTTTGGTTCTGTTACAAACTTTGTATCGATCTATCTTTGGGAGATTGTTGGTCTATTTTTTGGCATTCTATTTCTGGCACTTAGATGTTTTTCCATCTAGTGTTGTCATCAATGCCAAAGGGGGAGATTGTTGGTATTATGGATGACTTCCTCATGTGTTGCATTGGTTTTGTCATTGATGTCAACACTTGTCTCCTTGGAGGTCTATATTGTTGTTTTGGTACTATGGGTATATTGGTTTACTGTTGAATCGGTAATATGGTTCACCGGTATGGTTAGTGGCTTATGCACAATCACTGGTATGTGTTCACTAGCAAGTTATATTATTCACCGATAATGATGATATCTTGGAGATTATTTGGTTATGTCGAAGACATGGATTGGAAGTTTGGATTTGGTGTTTTGCTTATTGGTCTAGTTGGGTTGACAGATTTGCCTTTATCGACAGATAGGTCTAGGTTATGGACCGATACTCCAGATTAGCACAACACATTATGGATATTGTTTATTGATTGGATATTGTGGTAAATGTATTGAGCCAATATGTTGTATTGCATCAAGACTTATATGTAATTGATTTAATTGTAATATCTTTAGTGAGCCAACCTATACATTTGGTCTTAGGTTTTGTATAAATAATTGTAAGATCTTATTGAAGATTGGGATATGGTTATGGTATGAGTGTGTTTGAATATTGAAGAGCGAAAATAAGAAGATCCTTGTGCGAATCACACAGACATTATTTGAAGGTTGAAAGAAGGTTATGAAGGTGTTTTGACACTCATGTTCAGAGCTTAACCGATACTGATTCCAACATTGGAGATGCTATTTTGAGCAGTACATTATCATTGGATTTAACCATCCAATTGTGTAGTCAATGTGACTCCTATTTTGTGATTGAGCAGTGAGCTCTAGGCAGTTGGCCTTTATGCATGTGTAGACTCCATTTGTATACACATACTATATGTAGTATTACCGAGTTTCCACGTCAAAATCTATGTGTCATGTGTCGTGGATGTTGTTTCTCTTTCTGTTTAATTCATTAAGTTAAACTAGTACTGCTCTAACTGTTAATCTGTTTTACCGACACTTCAGTTTGGTTTACTGACATTTAAGTTTAAGTTGGAATAATTTGCATTTGGATTATAATTTATTGACAATTAGTTCACAACTAATTCACCCCCCCTCTCAGTTGTCCTTCATGAGACCTAATAGATAAAACCGGACTCAACATTCCTTCAAATCAACCTTCCCAATCCTTCCGTAAGAAGAATAAATAAGTAGGGAGAGAGGGGGTCCCCTTGTCATAGTCCTTGAGATACACCAAAGAGCTCAGAGTGCTCCCCATTAACTAACACCAAAAAGGAAACTGAAGTAGCACAACTCATAACCCACTGAATCCATTCTACCTCAAAACCATGGTCACCAAGCACCTTCTCCAAGAAGGACCATCTAACTCTGTTATAAGCCTTTGCCATATCCAACTTGATGAACATTAACTTTTCCTTAGATTTGGCTGTAGAATGAATAGTCTTTGTTGCGACGACAATCTCATCTAGAATTTGCCTTCCACAAAGCTACTATGTTCCTCTGAAATCATCTCTTTGATCCCCTTCTTCAATCTATCTGTTATAAGCTTAGAGATAATTTTATAGACCACATTACACAAAGAAATGGGGTGGACTCAATCTATCTACCCCCTCTCTCTTAGGAATAAGCACAAGAAAAGTAGGATTTAAAGCCTGTAGCATCTACTTATTCTTCTGAGACTCTTGAACAACTGCCAAAAGATCCACCTTGATAATGTCCCAAAATTCTTGAAAAAATTCAATTGGGATGCCATCCGGGCCAGGAGATTTTCCTTTCTTCATCTGAAAAAATAGTCTCTTCTAGTTCCTCAAGAGTGATGTCCTTCATAAGATATTCATTCATTTATCTATAAACTAGATAAGGAAAACAAGAAAGAACCTGGGCTTCCTCGGGCGACTCTCCTACTGAATCCTCCTTAAAGAGAGAGGTAAAGTACTGCATTGCCTCACTTGAGATTTTGGAAAAAGAGTAAAGCTGCTCCCCCTATCATTCACAAGAACTGGGATGGAATTTCCATGTCTTCTAGCCTTCACTGAATTGAAGAAGAATGTTGTATTTTTATCCCCTTCTTGAAGCCACTCTAATCACACCTTCTACTTCCAATACACTTCCTCCCTCACCTCCCACTCCTCCAAGACTGTCATTGATCGAGCCTCCTCCTGAAGCAAATCCTCAGACACTCCATTTCCCTTATTAATCTCGTAACCCTATCCTACTCCACCTGAGTCGATGTCTTTGCATGAAAAACATTTCCAAAACACTATCTATTCCATCACTTGAGTTGAGAACTCACAAATTGAAGTTTCTTAGCAAAGATGTACATAGCCATACCAAAATCAAGTCTACCATGCCTCCACCAGTCAACCACACAACCATATAGAGAAGAGTCACACAATGACATGAGTTGGAACCTAAATGAGGGACTTCAAGGAACCCGAGTAGAATTAATGGAAATCTTGATAGGCCAATGATTTGAATCTCTCCAATCCAAGATTTCTGAACATGAAGACCAATTACCACCCACCCATGAAACTATAAACCAGTCCAACATCTTAGAAATACAGTACTCCCCAATCTTGTGGTTGTTCTAGGTGAATTAACCATTTCTAGGCTTGATATCTATTAAATTCAGAGTATCCATGCTATCCTGAAGAAGTAGCGCTGAGGATTCCGACCTCGCATTACCCCCTCTCTTCTCAGTCAACTCAAAAATAGCATTAAAATCTCCCACCAAAATCCATGGTTGAAAGGGTGCCATACTATGAAGAAATCTTATATGGGACCACAATAATTGCTTTCCCCTAAAGTCAATAGGTGCATATATGTTTGAGAAAAGGATAACCTCCCCTGTCTCAAAACTAGAAGCAATCATAGACATAAAAGATTTAGAAGACATCCAAACCATATGATTTATCTTCCTCGAATTCCATAAGCAGGCCACACCCCTATTTGATCCAAGTGTGCCAATGCACTGACACTCCCCATTCCTCCACAACTTGGATTCTAAACTAGACATAGACTCCACTGGAAGCTTCATCTCCTAAAGAAAAAGAACATCAGGGCCATTTTTGATCAAATCATGCACAACTTTCTGTCTAGGGCCGTTGTTCAAGCCCCTTAAATTCCATGATAGAATAATCATTTCAATGGATTTAAAAAGTGTGAATCTAGAGTCTTTACTAACCTTGACTCCACCAAAGATTCACCCATTAACTTAATTTTCTTCATATCCTTCTTCCTACCAGTTTCAACTGATTTTTCTACCCCACCTTTCTTTGGGTCCTTTTGCATAAGGCCCAGTTGAGAAGGAGGCTTGTTGATTTTTGCCGCATCCAATACTACAATATGCCTGGGATGTGGAGAATCCCCACCCCCTTTTGAAACATCATCCAAAGGAGTAGGCACTTTCGGAGCTCCCAACTACTAATCTATATGCATTTGCAAAGTCTCATCTCCCTTCATATCCAAGGAATCACCCAACATGTGGCCCTCCTGAATAGAGCCCACCACCCCTTGGTCCAGGTTCATCAAGCCTGGGTTCACTTCCCATTGATTGAGATCATCCAGAGAATTGAACCTGTTAAAAGTGTCCTCCTCCTGCCTTTCCCTTAGTGTCCTTTTTTGACCTTGGCTCTTGGAATGAGCTTTGACAGAAACAAAACCGCCAGCACCCTTGACCACACCCTTGGAATATCCTTCCCCTTGTCAACCTTAGAATGGTGGCCAGGGGGCTGTGAAGGCTAAGGCTCCATAGGCTTGGCTCTAGGACATCTACGATGTATGTTCTCATATTCATGACACAGTTGACAACAAAAAGGAAGAGTTTCATAATCTAATTGATGTACCCAAGAGTAAGAACCCACTCACATATCTACAACATCTAGAAAAGGCTTACTTAGATCAATTTCGACACATATACAAGCACAAAAGTCATTACCTTTCTCCCCAGGGTTTGTGTTGAAGATCCAATAGGTTTCCCAAGCAATGTCCTCCCAACAATATTCCATTGGAAAACAAGGTAATTGAACCCACACCGGGACACTATTCAGAAGCTCCTTTGAAGGGTTAAATATTGCATGCCAAGGTTTGATGAACAACTCCACCTGGTTGTAAAAATACAAGCCTCCCTCAAAGACCCTTTTGTGATCATCCATGCAATTAAATGTGACCATGAAGTAATTGTTTGCCAACAACATAATATCCATTTCCCCTTTGGTGCCCAATTCCTCTAAGCCCAATTCTCCAAAACCCGTAGAGAAACTCTCATCCCCGAAAAAATTGTAGTATAACGAGTGTTTTGAAAAGTATTCAACATCTTTGGCAACTATCTTCGATGGAATTACCAATTTCAGCCTCTCTGTGCATCTCTCAAGACAACCATTAATCTTTGAAATTCGAGAACCATTGGACATACCTACACTAGCAAACCCCAAATCTAAAAAAAAAGATTATTAGCAAAGGTCTTAATACCTTGGGTCAGAGATTTTGAGCCCAACACTACTCGAAAATCCATGTTGGGTAATGCTCCCAAGGCTTCGCCTCAAGAGATTGACATCACACTCGCCAGCTAAACGCACACCCCAAATGAAAGTGGGTGAGGAAGCCTCACACCCCAACAAGCATCGACCACCCACTCCTCCCAAACACCTCCAAAGGAAAAAATGGGCCAAAGCCCCCCTCACCCCACAGGCCCCTCACGATGCAACTACTAAAATTTGAACCCCTATCGTGCCTTGCTCAAATACTCCACCCATGATCCTCCACACAGCCAACAACACCAGTTGCTCCAGTGAATAGATTTTCCCCTCCCTGCAAAAACACACACAACCCTCCCCATTGTGCATTAACTAATACAGACTGCCCACGAGTTGTAGTGTCCACCCTTGAATTGACTTGTTTGTACTAGAGTTGACTTTCATTTCATGCTTGATAGACTTACCTAGACTATATTTGATGATTTGGATGATGATTTGACATGCGATTCAGTTACTCATTATTGATGCTAGACATTATTGGACATATGCTATTTGTATGATTTATATGATGATGACTCTATGATTATTGATCATGTGATTCGATGGATATGTATATATATGCTTGATGGGTTTTACATGCTTACTATGTGATGGATTATTGATAGATTAGTTTGATCATGGATTTGATATTGATTATGATTACGCTAACCCTATTTTATGATTACATTTGATGAGATGTGTTTGACTACTATTTGACCGTGTTCATGATAGACATAATTCCACATCACTCATTGTGAGTGGGATGTGTCGTCGCGATTCTCTATCGCTTGCTATTTCTATATATATGTATATGTTATATTATCATTTTGTGGTTGCAGGATTTTATAGGTACCAGACATCAACTCCACCTGGCTTCACAGGTCTGAGTGTGTCTTAAATTTCAATGGCTTATGTGGTTTGTAGATGACATGAGTTCCCTTCCCATACTCTAGGTCTAAGTTGTACACCATGTGTCATCAGCGTCTTGGCGTAATTCAGCCTGTCTTTAGTAAGTTGTGGTGTTGTGAGTATGGATGTGTTTATTGATTTATTTAATTAATTTGATGCGTGATTTTATATAGTCCTTGATTAATTTAATTATTGGTTCAATATAGTTTTTATTTGAGTATTTAATTATGTGTGATTTAATGTCTTTTTTCACTTATTTGTTTATTGCTCATATGGGATTTATTGTTTAATTAGTTATTTATTTATTTAATGTTTATTTATTTTAAGAGGGTTTAATATTTATGAAGAGGGGAAAATGAGCAAGGTAAGATTTAGTGGTTAGAATCCAAAGAACATTAAACAAACCACTTATACCTTGCTAATTCTACCTTCTCCTTCAGATTGAGCTTGATGAAGTGGAAGTTGCACCTTTGTAATGCTCCTTGTTTGACATGGATGTGGATTGCTCTCCTTTCCTCAACAAGATTATGTTTGGATTAGATTTGGATGATGAGGATGAATGAGATGAATTGGATTAGATGAGAGGATATTTGAGCATTATGAGGGTATGATAGGAGGAAGATAGAATAAAAATGGGTAGCATGAGAATGCTATGAGAAGTGGATCCCTTTGTGAGGAAATGATCCTCTAATTTATAGATTGGAGGAGGCCAATGAAAGGCCAAGATTGATTTGCTTATGGAGGGTTGAGATTGATTTAAGATAGAAGGCATGGATCAAGGGTGCCTTGGGAAAATAAACAGGAATATAAAATTCCTTGAGAAGAGGGGGGAAAGGAAATTTGAATTTCAAAATGACGAATTAAAAATTCCAAAATAAAGGATGCATGGAGGGATTCAAAGAAATTTAAATTTCTTTGAGAGGTTCAATGTTGATGTGACATGAGTGAGAATATAAAATTGGAGAAATAACGATAAGTATGATTATGAGAGATTCTAGAAGGATTAATTAGGCTGAGTGTGATTAGGAAAAAGTGATTTGTAGGAATCACATGAATAGGTTAATTAATTAAAATTAATTAACTGAGTGGGTTTAGAGGAAATAATTATTGGAGGGACATTAGAAGAATAGGGGAATAATTAATTTATTTGATAAATTAATTATTGGACAATAGTGACAGGATTAATTAAACTAGATTTAATTAACATTGAGAGGAACAAGGATAACACAATTAAATTAATTAATTATGTTGACAAGCTTAAATTAATTAAATATTAATTTTAGGTGTCTACAATTTATTTGGTGTTTATTGTTTAATCTTTATTATTGTTTAATATTTATTTAATAATGGTGGTTTAACCCTCATTGGTATTTAATTATTTATTTATTTGCCCATGGTTTAATTGTTTATATGATATTTAATATTTATTTAGCTCTTTAATTTATTTATGAGCTTTTGGTTTTAATTACCCATTTCATTTATTTTAGCCTATGGTTATTTGCATAGTTCATTATTTGGGGGTGGAAAAGTATTTTATCTTATCTCTTATTACACCCACTTATAATTATGTATTTGCTTTATATTATTTCCTACCTACCCTTTATTCCCATTGGTGGAATTTTAAATCTAAAATAAAATATTATAACTATAGCGGATAGGTGATGTATATTCCAAATTGGAATATTTTGATTGGCTAATGAGGAGGCTAGGGTTTTTTGGTTTTCATGGTTTTTTATTTGCTAGCCTGTGATGGTTCACGGGTTACATTCTCTGGGATTTCTCTGCAACTTTTCTTTTTGGCTCTTGGATTTTGGATTTTGGATTTTCTAGAGCTTGTTGGAGTTTTGTTTGGGCTCTTCATCAACTTCCTTACATCACATAGGGTGCAGGCTGGAGGGTTTTGCCTTTGTTTTAGTTTTCAGACTTCTAGGATTGAATTCTCTGTGTCTACATTGTTTGGGGAGTTGGGAATGCTATTTGCTTCTCTCTTTTATTTGGGTCTATTATAGTATAAGAGAAATATATGGGTGTATGATTATATTGCATAGTTTGGATTTGGGAAAGAATATTGTTTCTAGGCATTGTCGTGAGTGCACAACCTGAGTATTGCATTTGCTTTTCTTGGTTTATTTTCCTGCAAATTAATAGATTTGTTTCTTATTGTCTTGAAGATTGAATCTCCTTGTTGAGAGTTTTGTTGTGGATTTGGTGTTTTGAGTGAGGCTGGAGCTCTTTGTGAACCTCCCAGCCTGACATTGCCATGAGGGAGACTCACACAACCTCTTTCCTTTCTTCTTGAATTATTATGTGTTGCTTTTGTGATTTTATTCTATGTGTTGAATGAGGTATTGAGTTTGTATGAGAGGTTGTTGGCTTTTGGTGAAGTTTTGTGCAAGATTTTTGAGTTTTGATGGCCCTTTTGTGTATTCTGGAAAGAGTTTTGTTCTCAAGAACTATGATATGTTTTTGGCAAGATCTAGTGCCTTGAATTTTGTTGTTTGAATATATTTCCATGTCCTTGGATGTCTTTTCAGTGCATTTCTAGTGATATTGGTTTCATCATTCTATCCTATTTGTGCATCTTCTATTTTGGATTTCATACATAACTTTTTTTTACAAATTTGGTGTCTGTGACATATGCACCACTTCAATGGACATATGCACCATTTCATTGAAAATATGCACTACAAAATAGTACATGTGTGCCACAAGACTGGATGCATGCGCCACAAAATTGGACAAATGCGCCAATCTACAATGTTTTAGGGTTTTGTCAGGGTTTTTGCAATTTGTTGATAATTGCTTAGTTTGGTCTTGTACCAGAGGCATTTTGAGGGCTTGATTGATGTTTTATACTATCGATTGATTGGTTTTGAGGTCCTCTTATTGCTTTCTTTGTATGTTGTTATCATTTTACGATTGTCATTTTGGATAAGCTCTCTTTCATGTTGAAGCGCCATGTTAGAAGAAGTGTTGTATTATGATTTTGAGCCAACAAGTGATAGGCCTTGTTGTAGCTTTATTTATTGTTCATGGAAATATTTTGATGGCCTTTTTGTGGCCCTTGATGTGTTCCTTTCCCAAGAGGCTCATTATTCTTTATAGTTGTTATGGCTATTTGAATGTTCTTGTACTTGAGCAAAAGCTACTGGTTGCTTGATGACTGTTTATGAATTCATATTTGCATATGGTTTTGAAGCCTCTTGTGATTATTATTGTTTGGGTCCATGTTAGGGGGAGTGGGCTTCTTTGTGATGATCAAGGTCATGAGAGATAGGCTTGCATGAGGTTCCTTGTAAGGATGCATGAAGTCTAGACTGGTAGGGCACATTGGGAGTTTACCATGATGATAAAGAAGTGATAAGCTAATAATTAATGGGTTGGGTAGTTAGATTTATTAATAAAGATAATAATTGATGTGAGCCTCATGACTTGATCCTAGGGAGGATGTTTTAGGTTAAGCATGAGAAGGCCATTGCTATGGCAAGTCAACCTCTCTTGATCTTGTTGGCACTTTTGATGATGATGTTGTGATTGTCATTGATGGACACACACTTGCTTTGAGATCACTTTTTATATGTATGAGTTATGCTCAACCAGTATTTGTTCCAACCGGTATTATGTATTATAGTCTTTAGACTATCGGTGTTTTGCAAAAAGTGTTTACCGATCTCAAGCAGTATGAAGACTCAAGCGATTCGAGGATCCCAAAGCGGTACGAAGGAATAAAGCGGTTGTTATCATTTTTCCCAGTCTTCATTTTGACAAACCGGTAATTGGTAAAATGTGTGAACTGATAATCGGTAAATGTATGAACCGGTATTACTCTGTGATGAGTTACCAGCCAGTATTTTTGTGATGAGTTATCATCCATCGACACTTTGGTGGTGATTCTATACCGTGTTACCAAATGTGTCCAGATGCACAGAACCTAGGAACTTGCAATGTAATCCTATTGGACCGACATGAAATTAGATTCCTTTATAAAGACATCATGTCTAGGGTTTTAGTGGTTGTTAGGGTTTTTAGGTGGTTGATGAGGTTTTTGTATGTGTGATCATAGAAGTAGATTAGGTCTATGTGAAGAAACAAAGTGTGGAAATATTGAAGACTGAAGTAATGCTGAAATGCATTAACAATGAGCTATCAAGGATCTAACCAAGCATATTGTGCTAGTATTTAGATCACTCACTTGTTGATTACTCACATCTTTGACAAGTCTGAAACCCTTAACCGGGTAGGCCTGGCAAAGCCTTTGTAAATCCTCTAACAAGGTGGTTCACAACTGTGGATTTGAAATCCTCTCACAAGGTAGTCTTTAATCGGACTTATCTCCTAACAGAGATTGAGATTGGATGACCTTAACCAGTCTGGTTACTATTCCACAGATAGTTACTTGTGAGTTTCATCTCACCATGGTTTTTTCCATTTGTGTTTCCACGTCAAAATCTCTTGTGTTATGGTGATTGTGCTCCCATGGGTGAATGCCTTATTTGCTATTTGGCTTGCATTTGTCTTAAGTGGTTTGTTAGTAAAACTGTTATACCAATTTACTGCTAAACTATTTAAGTGTTTGAGTTCAGTATTTTTTGGTATACTAATTCACCCCCCCTCTTAGTATTCATCAATTGGTATCAGAGCCAACCTTTCTATAAGTTTAACCACTTGGAAGGAGATATGGGGGAATACACTGTGAGGGAGCTTACTCATTGTCTCACTCAGAATGAGAAAGCCTTTGATGAACTCAGTCAAATATAAAGCCTCTCTAGCAAAGAGAAGAGAGCATGCTGAGAAACTGATGCAGCTTACTGAAAATAGTTCTTTTGATGAAGCAAACATGGAAGCCCTAGTTGAAGAAGTTGAAAAATTGAATGAATCTAATGCTAACCTAAGAAGGGAACTGGAAGGACTGACTATCAAAATGTGTCAAGAGCTTGAGAACCGGAGGAAAGTTGAAGATCTGGTAAAAGACAAAGATCATGAGATCTCCAAGCTGAAGCAAGAAATCAGTGCACTTACCACTCATCTCCAAGAGAGTAAAGTGAAAAAAGAAGAAATGCAAGGTGAACTAAACATGGCTATTTCTGAGAATGCAACCTTGAAGGAATCCAATGCTGCTATTTCCAAAGAACTCATCGAGTCAAAGGAAATACTTGCCAAATTCAATAAGAGTACTGTTAAGCTAGAACAAAAGCTTGAATTAGCAAAACCAATAAGGAATACCACTGGACTTGGTTTTTCTGGTTATGAGGAAGGTGAGACCTCTGGAACAAAAGATGGAGCATCAAAGAAGCAATCGACACCAAAGGATAAAGGTAAGAAAAAGTTCAAACCTATTTGCTTTAATTGTCTCAAGGAAGGACACACTGCCAATGTATGTAGAAGTAAGGCTTACAATAATTTTCCCCACTTTCTAAACAATAAGCCTAGATCCAATAAATTCAATGGTAACTGTTATGCATGCAACAAGTTTGGGCATAGAGCATTTGAATGTAGGTCTATTATACACAACACTGGAAGATATCCTCAAAGGAGTCAAGGAGTTTTTCCTAAATCTTCTGTGAACCGAAATCCAAACCGGTATAATGCCTATGACCATCAGTCAGGTGGTGGTGGCTATCAAGCGGTAATCGATTGGAGAGCAACCTGTTTGATTTGCCATGGTAGCGGTCACACTGCTACAACATGCAGGAGGAAGAATGGTAGAATGAACAATGGACCATGGAGAACACCTAGAGTGGTATGCTATCATTGCAACAAACTAGGACACCCTGCCATAACTTGCAGAATGAGAAAGAACATATCAGATGATATACCGATCACTCCGGAAGGAAAGATTGATGTTGAAACTGTTCAAGCAGATATGAAGACAACATGGAAGAAGAAACCTGAAGAAGTGTCACAAGAAGAACCGGTTTTTGCACCTAGTGTGGAAGTCGCTGAACAAACAAACTAAGCTTCAGAAAATCTTAGGGGGAACAAATCGGTGAAATGTTTTGAACCCCCGGTTTACACCGGTAAAAGACCTTAACCGGTATGTGTTACCTGTCAATCGACAGAAGACTGGAAACGGTAAAAGGCAAAATTAGGGTTTATAACCTAATTATGGAGCATTTATTAGGGTAGGTGAAGAATTTGTTTAACAGGGATTTTCAAGTCATTTTCACTTATCAATTTGCGAGCGAAGAAACTCTCAAGTACAAAGCGACCAAAGGCGATTTGTTTTGCGATTTTGAGAGATTTCAAAACTTTGAAGTAGAATCCGAAGATAATATCAATCAGTCAAGTGAAGAACACTAAGTGGTGTTCCAAGTGACCAAAGTGGTGTGTTGCAAGCTACAATGTCAAAGCCCTAAATCTTGATTCGCGAAGGTATTTTTCGAGCTTCTTTGTTTATCATGGCTTCTGCATCACACTCCAGTTCAAGTGCACCTAGTGATTCAACGAATTTCATACAAAGGAAGATGAAATGCAATGCCCTATCGCAGATACCCGCTGGTGTTATAGTTGAGGAAGGTATTTCAGATTATATTGATTGCAAAATAGAAGACCTAAGATCTCTAGTGATCCATTCTTAGTTAAGTTTATTCTGGGGGAATGACAAGAAGATCAAACCGGAATACATCATCTTGGAAAGAAAGAAACTTCACAATGCAGTCTATTTGCTTGAAGAATTCATAGAGGATCACATCTACATCATCCTAAGCAGAGTGCACAGTGACAAAATGTATCTTGAGCGAACACATGACATCACACCAGAAGCGATTCATGCCGTCACCAATTTCTGTAACGTTGGAGAAGTACCAGCCCTAAGGAAAGTCATTAAGATAGAAATGACCAAGCTCACTGGTTCTGTGAGCGACCAATGGGGAATGACCATTGACACTATCAAGGATGATTTGGTCAAATATGCCTGCATGGTGATCAGATACCAGACATTCTATGCTAGCAGAATAAATTCTGTCTCTGCAGCAGCGGTGAATGCCACCTACAGAATGATCATGGAAGATGCATCATTTGATCTATGCACCTGTATGTAGAGGCAACTTTTGGTAAACCTAAAATCTATCAAACATGACAATGCCTTAAGATTTAAATTTGGACAACTGTTAGTAGGTCATTTTTTTCTATTTTCAAGACTATTTTCCAGGAGTCGGTGATAGACAATGGTCTGCTGACCAACCGGTTACCAAGAAAATCAGAGAAAGTCTTCAAGTGGTAGGAACCGGTTATACTGAAGTCCTGAACAAATACTTTGATGAATTTAGATGCAAGATGAGCCAGTGGATGAGAATATCTGGCAATATTGTCAAGAAGTATGAAGATGACATCTGCTTTATCATCAGAGTAGATGAGTGCATAATGGAGGTGGTTGAGCCCAGAAAGGAAGAAGTGAAGCCCATGGGATATGAGGTGATGTATGACATGCTTGATGGGTATGCCTCTACCCTACTTGCCTCGCCTCTTGATCCAAAGAAGAAGAGAACTGACACCTACTTGGAGAGGGTAACACCAATTGAAGAAACTTCAGTGAAGAAAGGAAAGGCAGTGCCATCGGTATCGGCACCGGTTACTTCAACAAGTCCTAAAGTGACCAAGCGGTCATCGGCCAAGAAGAAACTGAAAGTTGCACCTGCCAAGGTCTTTGAAAGAAAGTGAAAAACTAAGAACACCTCACCAGATTTTGAGGATACAAAACTTGAGGTACAACCTAAAAAGACTAGGCAAATGAGGAAGAAGACAAAGACAACCAACAATGAACCGACATCATTAGCACTGGTAAATATAGACATTTCCTCTTACAAACTATTGACACATTCTCAAATAACTATCAAGAATATTAGGAGAAAAGTGCTAAGTGATTTAATAGATCATTTTGATGATTTTAATGACAATGAAAAGGAGGAATAAGTTGAACAAGAAGTTATTCAATATTTATGTATTAATGACCGGTCGCCATCAGAAATTAGATCTGTGACACCAAATTCTTTATATAATTCTTTAGATAACAAATGGCGCATTGCCATAGAAAAGGAACAGGAAATAAGAGAGGAAATTTTTGCACAATATTTTCCTGATGTGTCAAATTCAGAGCTATATGAAGCTATGGATAAATACAAAGGCCTCTTATTCATGAGAAGAAGAAGACTCCTGTTACTGGAAGGGAAAGTTTCTGAAGTGGTAAAAGATACACACTCACATGCCAAAGCCGCTCTGAGGTTGCACCAAGTGTCTAAAGCCAACAAGGAGGCTGAGCAAGAACTAAAAATTGAAAAATCGGATGACGTATATGACAGTGAAGGAGAACCGGTCACTGAATAGATGGACACAATTGACATTGATGCTTTGAATGGTGAAAATGTCACTTTGGATGCAGCAAAGGAAAAGGTTGATAAAGAGAGAGTGGACAAAGAAAAATAGGACAAAGAAAAGGCTGATAAAGTGCAAGCGGAGAAAGAGAAAAAGAAATAAGAAGAGGAGAAGAAGAAAAAGGAAGAGGAGAAGAAGAAAAAGGAAGAGGAGGAGAAGAGAAAAGAAGAAGAGAAAAGGAAACAAGAAGAGGAGAAGAGGAAAAAGGAAGAGGAGAAGAGGAAATAGGAAGAGGAGAAGAAGAAAGAAGAAGCGAAGCAGAAGGAAGAAGAAAGGAAGAAGGATGAAGAGAAGAAAAAGAAAGAAGCAGAGGAACAAAAGAAGGTAGAAGAGGAAAAGAAAAAAGCCAAAGCGAAGAAGGAAGCAGCAAACAACACACATGTGGAGACACCAAAGGCAATCGGTAGTCAAGCCAAACCGGCTGACATTACCAGTCCCATTGACCTCCAATTTGCAAATGAAACAGAGTTGCTCCAAAGCATTAAGCTTGCACAGGAGTGACTGGAAGCTTTAAGGAGGAAAAAAGAGCAAGATGTTATTCAAACTGCGGTGGATACACTTACCGGTTTGATTCCCAATACCAACCTCCCCAGTATCGATTCCTCTTTGGCCTAGCTAAAAATTCTACGCATAGTCATGGACGACTAGGTACAAAGCCTGGAAGAGGTTGCTGAAGCTAACACACATAATAAGCATCAAAAGGCACTAAACATTGGCTTAGTGAAGAAATTGAATGAGCTCCGGTGTGAACTTCAGAAAGAGTAGAAAGACATAAGAGATGCTGTGGATGAGGGGAAATTACTGCTCAATAAGATAAGTCAACCCCATCTATTCTGTGATGATGTGCTTGCTCAGAAGGAAAAAATGCAATCTGATTTGCAGGCATTTATAAGCACCTTCAAGACGATGATTCCTTTACTACATATGGGCAAACTATTCATCGGTTTCAGCTCTAGTCCACCAGAATAGAGTTGGAGATCACTAATCGGAACAAAGATTTGTAGGAACTTCAACTGGTCCTACTACCAAGACTGCAAATACTTCAGAAATGCTATCTCAATCTGGATGCCTTAACGGTCATTCAAGAGATGAGCACCATTGATGCCATGGAAGAATAGGTATCCCAGATGCAAACAAAAAGTGAGGTGGCTACCTCATTACTTGAATCATGGTCCTTATCCATGAAGACCTTCATGCATGATTTTAAATCGGTTTTTGATAAGTTTCACTCATTATTGTCATAAACATTTATTATATTAATGATAATGAGAAACATGGGTTATTTTGCAATACTTTGTCATTGTTGGCAAAGGGGGAGTAGTATTTTTGTATTTAAAATTTTGGTGAATTCTATGTATACTTTCATGTTATCTCTTTAAGGGAGTAGTATACATTGTATTTTCTACAAAAGGGATAGTGTATATGCTTAGGGGGAGTAATTTTGATTATGGCATACTTTTGTTGTAAAACACTTAGATGTCAAAAATTTTCCTAAGTGTTGCCATCAATGCCAAAGGGGGAGATTGTTGGCACTTTTGATGATGATGTTGTGATTGTCATTGATGGACACACACTTGCTTTGAGATCACTTTTTGTATGTATGAGTTATGCTCAACGGGTATTTGTTCCAACCGGTATTATGCATTATAGTCTTTAGACTATCGGTGTTTTGCAGAAAGTGTTTACTGATCTCAAGCAGTATGAAGACCCAAGTGGTATGAAGAATTAAGGGGTTCAAGGATCCCAAAGCAGTACGAAGGAACAAAGCAGTTGTTATCATTTTTCCTAGTCTTCATTTTGACAAACCGGTAATTGGTAAAATGTGTGAATCGATAATCAGTAAATGTATGAACCGGTATTACTCTGTGATGAGTTACCAACTAGTATTTTTGTGATGAGTTATCATCCACCGACACTTTGGCGGTGATTCTGTGTCATGTTACCAAATGTGTCCAGATGCACTAAACCTAGGAACTTGCAATGTAATCTTATTAGACCGACATGAAATCAAATTCCTTTATAAGGACATCATGTCTAGGGTTTTAGTGGTTGTTAGGGTTTTTAGGTGGTTGATGAGGTTTTTGTATGTGTGATCACAGAAGTAGATTAGGTCCGTGTGAAGAAACAGAGTGTGGAAATATTGAAGACTAAAGTAATGTTGAAATGCATTAACAATGAGCTATCAAGGATCTAACCAAGCATACTGTGCTAGTATTTAGATCACTCACTTGTTGATTACTCACATCTTCGACAAGTCTGAAACCCTTAACCGGGTAGGCCTGGCAAAGCCTTTGTAAATCCCCTAACAAGGTGGTTCACAACTGTGGATCTGAAATCCTCTCACAAGGTAGTCTTTAATCGGACTTATCTCCTAACAGAGATTGAGATTCCTAATAGGATATGTTCTGGTGAAGAACATTGTATGACCTTAACCGATCTGGTTACTATTCTGCAGATAGTTACTTGTGAGTTTCATCTCACCGTGGTTTTTCCCATTTGGGTTTCCACGTCAAAATCTCTTGTGTTATGGTGATTGTGCTCCTGTGGGTGAATGCCTTATTTACTGTTTGGTTTGCATTTGTCTTAACCAGTTTGTTAGTAAAATTGTTATACCGGTTTACTGCTAAACTATTTAAGTGTTCGAGTTCAGTATTTTTTGGTATACTAATTCACCCACCTCTTAGTATTCATCAGATCTCTCATAGGTTGAGATGGCTCCACATGTCCATCAAGCTAGTGTGTTATGTTGTTATATTTTCTATGTTGAGGATGACATGTGATGACACTCCACCCCTACATGTGTCCCCTTGATGATTTATGGTTATGCTTTGTTGGTTGCATTTTTATCTTGTTGAGTTGTACACCTCTGGGAGTTTATTCTTGTCATGTTGTGATTGGTTCTTGCATGAGAGTCCTTAAGTATGGTTATTCTCCTTGGTTATAGGTGCCAACTTAGGTTTAGAGTGTGTTTTGGGACCTTGTGTCATCTCCTAGCATGGGGGGTGGTTCCTTTGGTTCCACATGGTCGGGTGGTTGGTGCTTTTTAGCCATTGGGGATATTCTCTTGGATTCTTCTTGCATGGATGTGGATTCTTCTTCTCGATGGACTATGGATGTACCTTGTAGAAGATTTATGTAATAATTATGATGGAATCATGTAATGTATTATTCTTGTATGTAGTAGTTGAAACATTTTATTAGGAAGATCTATGCACATGATGTATTTATGTAATTGTAATTGTAATAAGTTTTTAAATGGAATTTAGGATTAGGATTATGTCATGGATTGTAATGAGACTATATGGTGTATCATGTTGTACTTGTAGAATAGAAGGAAATGACTTTATGTACATTGGAGTTATAATGCTTTACATTCAAAATGAAGTGGATTTATATTATGGTGTCATTGTGTTAGTTGGAATTTATTCCAGTGATTGTAATTAGGATGTAAATTAATGTGTGAAGGAACCTTAATGATTGGTTAATCGTAATGTAAGAAAATAATATGTTAGAAGATGTAAACTAGGTTTAGAGAAGATGATATGGTTCATGTAGATGCATTGGTAGAAAGGAAATTATGCATTGCATGTAAAGGATAGTTAAGTAAGAAGATTGCATTGAGATTCTTGCATTATGCATTTGGAATTAATGTTAAAAGAAATGATCATGAAAGATATTTAGATGCATGAGTAGCATGGTATTGCAATATCATGGAAAAGGATAAGAGCATGCAGATAGGAAAGGACATATTAAATCATATTTGAATTTGGTGCATAAAATGAATGTAGGATAAGGGGGTTGCCTGCATTTAAAATAAAGAATGTGTTATGCTAGTTGAGTGATATATTAGTATGCATATCATATTGGATAAATAATCTTGTAGGTTGCATATCTCATGGCTAGGAAATGAACATGATGCATTACCTTAAGTTAAGATCTGATCACACCAAAATATATCAGAGGAAATACTGAACTCTACAAAGCACTGATCAGAAAACAAAATGCAAAACCGGATCATATAATATGATCAATTAAGATTTCTGGATCACCAAAACCAATGCAGAAGAATATAATGATACTAGAAATACTCTATACACCAAACCATGATCCCAATAAACCAATCTATAATCACCAGAGTAGGAATATGTTGACATCAATGATAACAACATATCCTAGTAGCAACAATGTCCAACAATCTCCCCCTTTGGCATTGATGGCAACATATGGATGTGAAAAATAATCAATGAAAAGAAAGAAAAAATCTCCAATAGATTCCCCCTAAGATCAAGAAGATAAAACAATTTTTCACATGCTTTTGTCCCCCTTTTGACAACAATGCCAAAGATCCTCAAAACAGAAAACTAGACTCTCTCCCTTAGATAAGAAAATCATGATTGTCTCCACCATAAGCACACAATAGATTACTCCACCAGAGGAGTAGCGCCAATTCATCAATCCAGATAAAAGGATAAGATTGTGAGGTCCATCGGATTAACGCAACTCAATGCATCTAGTTCTCGTCAGGAGGGGTGGATACCCCTAACTTATCTCTCAAATAGACAGATGTATCTATAGGCAAAAAATTAGTGAAAATATTATCAATCTGTTCATTTGTAGACACATACTCCAACTTCACTTCCTCTTCACTGACTTTTTCCCTCAAGAAATGATATTTGATTGATACATGTTTAGTCTTTGAATTTTGCACCAGATTCTTTGACATATTGAGAGCACTGGAATTATCACAATATATGACAGTAGGCTCATCATAGATAACTCTGATATCCTTCACATTTTCTTCATCCAAAACACCTGAGTGCAGTTAGTAGTAGCAACAACATACCCAGCTTCAACGGTAGATACAGACACTAAATCTTGTTTCTTACTTGCCCATGAAACCAATTTCTTACCCAAAAAGAATGCACCACTGAAGGTACTCTTCTATTCATCAACATCACCATCCCAATCAACATTAGTGTAAGCACATAACATGAAATCATCATTCCTTGGATACCACAAATCATAATCCATAGTTCCTTTCAAGTATCTGAATATCCTCTTTACAATAGTGATATGACTCTCTTTCGGATCAACTTGATATCTAGTAGCCATGCACACAACATGCATAATGTTAGGTCTAGTCTGAGTCAAATATATCAATCCACCAACCATAGATCTGTATAAAGACTGATTAGCTTTCAGAGATTCATCATTTTTAGACAATTTGCAGCCAATCACCATAGGAGTTCCAATTGGTTTGGAGTCATCTAACCCAAAATTCTTCAACAATTCATTCACATATTTAGTTTGAGATATAAAAATACCTTTTCGAGTCTGTGAAATCTGCAAATCTAAGAAAAATTTCATCTCTCCTATCATAGACATCTCAAATTCTTTCCGTATATCACCAACAAACTTCATAATCAAGTTATCATCTCCTCCAAAGATAATATCATCAACAAAGACTTCAATAATCAATATGTTATCATTCTCAATCTTAAAATATAGATTACTATCAACATCACCTTTATTAAATCCCAATTTCAGCAAATACTTATCCAATCTAGCATACCATGATCTAGGGGCTTGTTTCAATCCATAAAGAGATTTCTTTGGTTTGCATACCATGTCTCCATCATTTGATAATGAAAATTCATTAGGTTGCTCAATGTAGACTTATTCCTCAAGATCACCATTTAGAAAAGATGACTTGACATCCATCTAATATACCTTGAAATCTTTATAAGTAAAATATGCAAGAAATAGTCGAATAAGGTCTCCTAATAATCAATCCCTTCTTTCTGTGAATACCCTCTGCATACCAATCTTGTTTTATTTCTAACAACTTCACCAACTTCATTCAATTTGTTCCTAAATACCCATTTAGTACCAATCAAATTCTTGTCTTTAGGTCTTTGCACAAGCTCCCATGTGTTATTCTTTTCAATTTGATATAATTCTTCTTCCATAGCCCTTATCCAATTTTCATCTTTGCAAGCGTCAATAACATCTTTAGGTTCAATTTTAGAAATCAAACATACCTCTTCAGCAGCTAGCCTTCTTCTAGGCATCACACCTTTATTTTTATCACCAATAATCTGATTTTTAGAATGATTCAATCCTACATACCTCAGAGTCTTTTGATTATTCTAACTTTCAGGTTCTTGTACCTCTTCACTGCAGCAACAATATCTAGATTAATTGTCTCTATCAGATCATTCTACTTCAATTATTTAGTTTGAATTGGTGTTAAAATAACATGATAACCATCATCATATCCACATGCTTTGATTTATTTTCCAAGGTTCTCATCAACCTTCACATTTGCAATTTCCACTATCTTTCTCAGTCTTTTATTGTAGCACTGGTAGGCTTTTCTCTTTGTTGAATATCCTAAGAAAATTCCTTCATCACTTCTTGCATCAAACTTTCCTACATCCTCATCTCTCTTGATATAACACTTTCTACCAAATTTTTTGAAATATCTCACAATAGGAACATGACCAAACCATATCTCATAAGGAGTCTTACCGGTATCATTTTTTATATGAACTCGATTGAATGTATAAAAAATAGTGCTAAAAACTTCTCTCCAATAGATCTTTAGAACATTTCCTTCAATCAACATAGTCCTTGCAGCATCCAAAACAATCTTGTTCTTCCTTTCAACAACTCCATTATGTTGTGGGGTTCTATGAGAAGATAATCATCTTTTAATCCCATGCTTCTCACAGAATGAATCAAACTCACTAGAACAAAATTCTCCTCCTTTGTCAAATCTCAGACATTTCACCTTCAGTCCTATCTCAGTCTCAACCTTTTCTTTCAATATCTTGAATTTGTCCAATGCTTCTGATTTCTCCTTTAAAAAGACAACCCACATCATCTTGGAGTAATCATCAATTAGTAACATAAAATATTTGTCACCCTGCACACTTCTAATATTTGTAGGTCTACATAGGTCAGTATGCACAAGATCTAGCAATCCATTAGATGTATACTACTCGCTCTTGAAAGAAATCATTGTTTGCTTACCCATTTGACATTCTTTACATACCAAATTAGTAGGCTTAACTATTTTAGGCAAATCTATAACAACTTGTGTAGAACTGATTGTGAGGGTTGAGAAATACAACACCAAAGGAGCCCAAATGATCTCTGCAAGCTGAAATAAACCTGTTACAAGGAGAAGCAAGGAAGCAATAATGAAAAACCAAATACATAGAAGAATGCTAAAAAATATGAGAGCTCAATATTCACCAAAATGTGTAATGTGATAATTAATGACACAAATAAAAGAATTAACCTCTAATAGGTCAAGGAAACCTAAAAGGGAAAACCCTAGGCTTGCACATAATAATTAATAAAAGAATTAATTATTATGCACCTAAAGTTAGCTTAAGTGTAAAAGAGATAAAGGTAACTTAAATAATTAAACAAATTTTGTTTAATTAATCAAGTAAAGATCCAATTACTCAACACCCCCCTTAAGCTAGAATTAGGGAGAAGCCAAAACGTAGAACAACTACTAAAAGTAGGAAAGATGGGTCCCAACAACAAGGCCTGATCAGGTACCCAAATACAACCAAATATCTATAAACCAGAGAAATAGAGAAAACCACGTGGGAAAAAACTCTACTCCAAACAAAGATGGAAAAGCAAGAAGAACACCACTGAAGTAGGAAAAAAACTGCAAACACTGTCGAAGAGTAACTGTTGATCTGAAGAACCTCCACTGAAATAGAACACGACCAAGGAGAGAAGACTGTAATTTGTATGAGTGCCCTCAAATGACACTACTCAAATCAGATGGCAAACAAAGGCAAACAACTGAACTTAGAGATACATATGGCATGAGAAACCAATGCCTGAAGAGTTGATTAATCAAACCAAGGAAGCATTAGAACCAATAGGACAAACCTCCCCATAATGCTGAAAAGGGAGAGGGACAGGTAAACTGAAAAGAACAACCAATAACAACTGCATGATGAAGAACCAGGAACATCAAAGGGGTAGAGAAAGTACATAGTGTCATGGAAGGAACACTCACTTGACACACATTATGAGGCTAATGTCATAGAAGTAACACTCGCTAGACAAAGGTAGATGGAAAACAAAAGGCAAACATCAACCCTCCCATGACACTTTATAATATAGTGCATGTACAATAAGGCACAAGATGTGCAAGATCCCAAGTAAACAATGCATGATGGCTCTTTATCTCAGTGCGTTTGCATAAATAAAATGCTACAATGATAAGAAGACTAGAAAAGGAAAGAATAGTCAAAACCGAGACATCCTACTCAGAGAAAGAGATCCTAGGACCTGAAACATCCAAGATATTCACCAGAGTGTAGAAAAACAAAAAACTGAATAAAATATCCTTGGAGTAGAATCGAGAAAGAAAAGTCATATGGTTGGAAAGTACATAGAACAAGCTTTCCAACAATATAAAGTTTTCAGAAAACGAAGTTCGGATGCTCATTCTACGGCCTCGAAAGTGCAGAAAAGAGACCCCACTTGGACTGGAAAAAAGTACAGTCAAATAGAAAAATTGGAAAAAAATTCCAAGACCACGAGGTTCGGTTGGGAACCAGATTTCCGACGCCTATTTGTTTTCGAAAAAATGACTCCATTTGCCCAAGTTATGACAAAAAAATCAACTCCCCCTTCAAAGGCAAGAGAGAAGGGCAACGATGGCTATCTGGTGGCAGGCCTGAGAGGAGGTGGCCTATGGGCGGTGCTCTGCCCCTATCACAGAAAGAGAGAAGCAAAAAGCTATGGAGACCAGAATTCAGAGATCTAGAAAAGAGGAGTCATATTGATTGTGTAAGAAGAATGCAATTTAATAATTACAGTTGTTATGAAAATACAAAGAGATAATCCTTATAAGAGGATACTCAAAACTTTAAAGGAGAAAAACCCTAAAGAGTTATAAGATTCCTAAGTTTAGCTTAAGCATAGAGTATAATAGACTAATAATTAAATAAATAATCATTAGCTAATAAAATATTACTCTAACACCCCCCCTTAAGATGAACTTAGGGAGTAGCTAAAAAATAACTAAGGACTAAAAAAAATGTAAAAAATGCAGGAAAACAATAATGGGTCCCGACAACTAGGCCTGATGAGGTACCCAAGTACAATGAAATCTCTGTAAAGTGGAGAAAAAAGGAGAAAACCCTGTGGGAACAAAACTACTCTCCAAGAAGAGATGAAAGCTCAAGTGAAGGACTAAGAAGTCTCCAAACCAAAGTGTTCCAGAAGATAGAAACAAAAAGAAGAGAATAAAGAACACCATTGAAGCATTAAATAACTGCAAACACTGTCAAAAAGTAACTACTAATCTGAAGAACCTCCACTGAAATAGAACATAACTAGGTAGACAAGACTGTAATCTGTATGAGTGCCCTCAAATGACACTACTCAAATCAGATGGCAAACAAAGACAAACAATTGAAATCGAAGATACATATGGCATGAGAAACCAAAGCCTGAGGAGCTGATCAATCGAACCAAGGAAGCATTAGAACCAATAGGACAAACCTCCCCATAATTCTGAAAAGGGAGAGGGACATGTACACTAAAAAGAACGACCAATAAGAACTGCATGACGAAGAACCAGGAACATCAAAGGGGTAGAGAAAGTACACAGTGTCATGGAAAGAACACTCAATTGACACACATCATGAGGCTAATGTCGTGGAAGGAACATTCACTGGACAAAGGTAGATGGTAAACAAAAGGCAAACATCAACCCCCCTATGGCACTTTATAATGTAGTGCATGTATAATAAGGCACAAGATGTGCAAGATCCCAAGTAAACAATGCATGATGTCACTTTATCTCAATGCATTTGCATAAATAAAATGCTACAATGATAAGAAGACTGGAAAAGGAAAGAACAGTCAAAACTGAGACATCCTACTCAGAGAAAGAGATCCTAGGACCTGAAACATCCAAGATATTCACTAGAGTGCGGAAAAGCAAAAAATTGAATAAAATATCCCTAGAGCAGAATCGGGAAAGAGAACTCATATGGCTGGAAAGTACACAGAACAAGTTTTCCAACAATATAAAGTTTTCAAAATATGGAGTTCGAATGCTCATTATACAACCTCAGAAGCGCAAAAAATAGACCCCACTTGGACTAAAAAAAATTACATTCAAACAACAAAATTAGAAAGAAATTCCAACACCATGAGGTCCGGCTTGGAACCAGCTTTTCGATGCCTATTCATTTTCAAAAAAATGACTCCGTTTGCCCAAGTTATGACAAAAAAACCAACCCCCCTTCAAAGGTAAGAAAGAAGGGAAATGGTGGCTATCTGGTGGCAGGGCCAGGTGGAGGTGGCCCATGGGTGGCACTCTGCCCCTATCATAGAAAGAGAGAATCAAAAAGCTATGGAGATCAGAATTTAGAGATCTAGAAAAGAGGAGTCATATTGATTGTGTAAGAATAATGCAATTTAATAATTACTGTTGTTATGAAAATACAAAGAGATAATCCTTATAAAAGGATACTCATAACCCTAAAGGAGAAAAACCCTAAGAATTATAAGATTCCCAAGTTTAGCTTAAGAATAGAGTATAATAGACTAATAATTAAATAAATAATTATTAGCTAATAAAATATTACTCTAACACCCCCCTTAAGATGAATTTAGGGAGTAGCTAAAAAATAACTAAGAACTAAAAAAACATGTAAAAAATGCAGGAAAACAACAATGGGTCCTAACAACTAGGCCTGATGAGGTAGCCAAGTACAATAAAATCTCTGTAAAGTGGAGAAAAAAGGAAAAAACCCTGTGGGAATAAAACTCCTCTCCAAGAAGAGATGAAAGCTCAAGTGAAGGACTAAGAAGTCTCCAAACAAGAGTGTTCCAGAAGATAGAAACAAAAAGAAGAGAATGAAGAACACCACTGAAGCATGAAATAACTGCAAACACTGTCGAAGAGTAACTGCTGATCTGAAGAACCTCCACTGAAATAGAACATGACTAGGTAGACAAGACTGTAATTTGTATGAGTGCCCTCAAATGACACTACTCGAATTAGATGGCAAACAAAGGCAAACAACTGAACTTGAAGATACAGATGGCATGAGAAACCAAAGCCTGAAGAGCTGATCAATCGAACCAAGGAAGCATTAGAACCAACAAGACAAACCTCCCCATAATGCTAAAAAGGGGGAGGGATAGGCACACTGAAAAGAATGGCCAATAAGAACTGCATAACGAAGAACTAGGAACATCGAAGGGGCAGAGAAAGTACATAGTGTCGTGGAAGGAACACTCACTTGACACACATCATGAGGCTAATGTCATGGAAGGAACACTCACTAGACAAAGATAGATGGCAAACAAAAGACAAACATCAACCCCCCCATGACACTTTATAATGTAGTGCATGTACAATAAGGCACAAGATGTGCAAGAACCCAAGTAAACAACTCATGATGGCCATTTATCTCAGTGTGTTTGCATAAATAAAACGCTACAATGATAAGAAGACTGAAAAAGGAAAGAACAATCAAAACTGAGACATCCTACTCAAAGAAAGAGATCCTAGGCCCTGAAACATCCAAGATATTCACCAGAGTGTGGAAAAATAAAAAACTAAATAAAATATCCCTAGAGCAGAATCGGGAAAGAAAACTCATATGGCTGGAAAGTACACAGAACAAGCTTTCCAACAATATAAAGTTTTTGAAAAACAAAGTTCGAATGCTCATTCTATGGCCCCAGAAGTGCAGAAAAGAGACCCCACTTGGACTGGAAAAAAGTACAATCAAATAGAAAAATTGGAAAAAAAATTCCAACACCATAAGGTCCAGCTCGGAACCAGCTTTCCGACGCCTATTCAGTTTTGAAAAAATGACTTCGTTTGCCCAAGTTATGACAAAAAAACCAACCCCCCCTTCAAAGACAAGAGAGAAGGGCAATAATGGCTATTTGGTGGTAGGGCCGAGCAGAGGTGGCCCATGGGCGGTGCTCTGGTGTCGGAGCGGTTGAGCTAGGCGACGCCCGGGTTGGAGGAGGCCGACGACGGTAGGGGGCCAGTGGGGGCCGAGGGCCGGTGGGCAGGGAGGGTCGGCGAGGGCCGAGGAAGAAGACCGATGGGCAGCAGCGCAGGGCCCGAGGCCAGGGCTAGTGACTGACAGAACCAGGGGGCCCCATGGTACCCTGCGTACCATGGGGAACCCCAAGATTTTGAATTTTTCTTGAAAAAACTTTGCCCGTTGATTTTTTTATTTTTTTTTGGCAAAAAATCAATTTTCGGCCTGCATGCCATAAAAGGCAATTTTTTTGAATTTTTTTCTTGAACTGCGTGCTAGGGCCGTACGACCTGGTACTGAAGAAAAAAAAACCCCCAGAGGCTCAGAGTAAAAAATAGTCAAGTTTTATATGACCATAAGGTTTTTTGGGCCTTCTGAGCATGATGGTGAGGTTTGTTTAGGCCCAAAGTGCTAAAAAAAGGCCTATTCCTAGGTGCATAAAAAAAATTCTGAAAAACCCCAAATCTGCTTCCAATGCAAAAAACTCAAAACAAGAACAGGTAGCTATAGATATGAAGCTCTGATACCATGTGAGAGTTGAGAAATACAACACCATAGGAGCCCAAATGAACTCTGCAAGCTGAAATAAACCTGTTACAAGGAGAAGCAAGGAAGCAATAATGAAAAACCAAATACACAGAAGAATGCTAAAAAAGATGAGAGCTCAATATTCACCAAAATGTGTAATGTGATAATTAATGATACAAAGAAAAGAATTAACCTTTAATAGGTCAAGGAACCCTAAAAGGGAAAACCCTAGGCTTGCGCATAATAATTAATAAAAGAATTAATTATTATGCACCTAAAGTTAGCTTAAGTGTAAAAGAGATAAAGGGAACTTAAATAATTAAACAAATGTTATTTAATTAATCAAGTAAAGACCCAATTACTCTAACACTTATTTTGATCATTGAATCAAAATTAACATTACACATTCTCCTATGCCACAACCAACTTTCATCAATCTGAGCAGTCAAGCAACTTTTCTCACCAACATTCAAATGAAAGATATTACCTTCAGTCTTGGTTCCATATGCAATCTCTATACCGGAGGCATTTAGAATCTTGCATTGTCCATTCTTGAATTGTAAATCATAGCCTTTGTCAACCATCTATCCAACACTTAAAAGATTATGCTTCAAACCTTCAACATACAAGACATCATCAGTATTATGCTTACCATCAAAAGAAACAAAACCTCTACCACATATCACACAGGCTTTGTCATCTCCAAATCTTACTATTCCACTATCATATCTTTCCATACAAATTTTCTTTTATCATCGATCATATGATGTGAACAACCACTGTCAATCACCCATTCATCTTTCTCTTCAACTTTAGCAGCTAGAGCTTTCTCCTCAATAGTGCAGCTTGTGGAATCAACAAGTACTGATCCATCTTCTTTGATAGCAATAAACACCACTTCATCTCCTTCTGATTCTTCATCTATTGCACATTCATCAACAACATAATAATAGTTCAAGTCTGATGCTTATACTTCCAGTTAGGCTTGTAAGGCTTATCATACATCTAATGCTTCTCATATCTATCATTCCTATCATTCTTATCAAATTTTTCATGCTTAACATATATAGACATTCTCTCTGGGCATCTAGAAGCAAAATGTCCTATCTTATTGCAAGAGAAACATTTCAGAGGCAATTTTCCATCATACTTACCAACTCCCTTAGGAATCTTTAGGTAATCAATGCTCCAAGCTCATCTAATTCTCTTTCTTTCTCTTCCATCTCTCTTGTCTCTCTTTCATATCTGGATATTTCGCATTCTTCGGGATCATATTTATGTTTTTCTAATACAGATGCTCTAAATGTTATCTCAGACTTTTCATGTGATTCACCAAATTTGCTCAATTCAAATGCAACAATCTTTCCAACTAGCATATTTCTTGTCACAGTAGTCACACTCCAGATCTCATCAATAGAAGCTACATTATGTTTTTAAGTAGGAGGCAATGATCTCAACACCTTAGCCACAACTTTATCTTCTTCAAGGGTTCCATTGGTACATTTGATACCTGGGTTGTAGGTCATTCACCTTAGCCATAAAGGTGTTTATGTTCTCATCTTCTCCCATCTTTAGCATCTCATATTTCCCCTTCAAACTCTGCAACTTAGAAACCTTTACTTGTTTATCTCCTTCATACAAAGTCTCAATCTTCTCCTAGATCTCATGTGCAGTATGAAGTCCCATTACATTAGTCATCTCTGAATTAGTCAGGGCACTCAACAATGCTTCCTTAGCTCTAATGTTATATTCAGCTTCCTTGATCTCATCAGAAATAATCGATCCATTCGGGGGAATACAATAGGCATTCTTAGTAATCTTCTAGTAATATTCTCCAAGACATCCCAAGTGCACCTCCATCTGGTTATTCCATATAGCATAGTTACTTCCATCAAATCTCTAACTCTCCTTCTTAAAGATAACCCCTCAACTTTGCCATCCTAAATCTCCTCAAGCGGTTAAGCTTCTTCCAGAGGATCTATCTCTGATACCAATTGTTGGCAAAAACAATGAGAGAAAACTGAGAGGGGTGGGGTGAATCAATCTTCATTGGATCTACAAACTTAACCACAAATACAGATCTGATAAACTGCGGTATTAATAAAGATAACCAAACTAATAGCACAACACACAACACCAAGATATTGACGTGGAAAACTCAGTCAAGGGAAAAACCACGGTGGGAACCTACCCACAATAAGATGATACTTTGTAGTAGTATGTGTAAATATTGCAATGGGGAATGCACCATCATTCAGGCACACTGCCTAGAGCTTACAACTCAAGATACAATAACCCAAAAGGCTACAACCCTTAGGGAAGTCTCACTAACTTATAACAAGATTCAGACTACAATCTAGAAGGAATGAACTGAAATAATAGCATCTCCTAATGCCTAATGATAGTTCTAGTTAAGCACATATGTTTGCTCTGCAATACCAATCTCTACTCAATAAACCACACCGAAAGATGAATCCTTGTTCGCACATACACCACTCTTTGATAATGCAGACACTGATGGACTTGAAAAGCACTGAGAGGGGGGGGGGGTTTGAATAAGTGACTCCAAAACAAACACTACTTTAAACACTGACCGATAGATAAATTTAACCAAGCAGTTAAACAAAATACATGCTATCCAAAATGAAATAACAACATCCACATAAAGTAGAACATCCACCATAACACAAGTGTTTATACGTGGAAAACCCAAATAGGTAAAAACCACAATGAGATGGAACTCACAAGTTAACTATCTGCAGTAATAGAAAACTGACCGGTTAAGGTCTTACAAAGAGCTCTGCTAGGAGTGAATCTTGTTAGAGATTCCAAGCTTGATTAGAAGCTTATACCCTGTTAAGAGTACTACCTTGTTAAGAGTAACCTCACTGAAAGATTTGAGAATCCAAACTAATGGATCACCTTGTCAGAGGATTTGTACAATGAAGCTTGTTAGAGCTTACTCATTTAAGGGATTTGTATCCATTGTAATGATTAGAAAACAACAAGAGTAGCTTGATCTATTCTGAGTAGCACAAGACTTGCTTGATCGGATCCTTCTAAGTATATTCAATACTGCTCTGCATCTTAACACTTATCACTTCTCAACAAAAGTTTTTTCACTCTTTTCACATAACAACTCTTTATCTGTTATCATCATCATAAAAATAGTTCTCTATGATGTCTTTAAATAGACATACAAACCTTATGTCAGTCATAGGAACACAATTTCCTAGGTGCAGTGAATCTAGTCATATAATCATAACTCATCACAAAAATGACCGCCAAACAAACGGTGCTGGTAACTCATCACAAAAAAAAGATACCGGTTAGAGCAGTTTAATACCGGTTGAAATAAAACCAGTGAACCATTGTTATGGAATCTTTCACTTGATCTTCTTCTTCATCTTCATCCTGATTTTGATGTCGATCTGGTGTTATCATAGATTATCTCATAGGTACATACCGATTGACACAAAGTACCAGTTTAGAGATAAACCTTAATCATACCAGTTGGTAGTGTAAACCAATTGAAGTTAGACCAGTAGTCAATGTTATCATATATGTGTGTGAGAGTGTTTCATCAATGACAACAAGTGATGAATACATTACAATCACCATCAAGCCAACAATCTCCCCCTTTGGCATTGCTGGCAACACTTAGAAAATTTTGAGTAATTTACAATACTGCTAAGTGTGCATACACAACATATCTACATATATATGCTCAAGCTCCCTTTGAATGTAACACTATAGTACTCCCCCTTAACGCATGCAAAAATACAAAATTTTCAAAAACACACATACATACATATTATTACTCCCCCTTTGACAACAATGCCAAAATGATAAAATAAAATATATACATATAGATAGAAAAAGTTGTATCAAAGAGTTCAACATATATTACATTTTGAAACAAATTCATGCATAAGTAATTCTCAGGAAAATATTGTTGAAATTTTTTTTCATCAGAGATAGAGCATTCTGCCATGATTCCAGTATGTGATTTGTATACTCAGAGGTAGACACCAGCTGAGAATATAATTCTTCCATTAAGTCAAGTGAGCACGTTTCAGGAGTGGCAAGAATAGCTTCTGCACTGGAGTAGGCTCTCTGAAGAATGTCGATCTGCAAGGTGAGTTGACTCTTGAGCTCTCTTAGAGATCAAAATTTCTTAGCTCTCTCATTATCATTCCTGATCAGTCTATCATGCAGTTCGTCTATAGACCGGTTAAAGACATGAATGGAGTCTTGGAGTGGGACATATGCCTTGCATAAACTTTCTATTTCTTGCTTAGTTTCAACTTGATTTTTTGAAATATCAGAATAAAAGAAAGTAACATTGGAGGTAGAGGCAAGACACTTTCCTCCAGATTCAATAGCTTTCTTCAATAGACTGCAATTATGAGATAAAGCCATTTTTCCATTCTCAATGTGCTTAGCCAGCTTGTCTCCATATACCTTCTTGTGGCTCTTCTCAGCAGATATTTGAGTAACATCTTCAAGTGATTTGACTTGATCAGATGCCTCTGCAACTAACTGAACAAGTTTGTTGATAGGAGTAGGAAGATGTGTGACAGAGGTTTCCAGTAGTAATCCAGACAAGATTTCTACTGCATTCTGAATTGTCTCTTCTTAAATTCTTTGTTCTTTCATCATCTTCTTATGTGCACAAGTTTCCATAATACAAGAAAACTTCATCATTTGAGAAGCACTCAAGGTATTCATATTGATAGGTCCTGAAATACTTAAAGAGTTTTCATCATCATCATCATCAAGTAGTTTTTGCTTTCCCTTTTCAGAGGATATACACTTAATGATGGCTCTTTCTGTATTTACATTTGTTTTATCTTCTTCTTTCTGAGTAACAGCTTCCTCAGTGGTCTCCTCTTGAGTGATCTCAATGATTGGTGGAGATTGGGGTTTCTCTAGTTGTTCAGTTGCCGGTTGGGGTTTCTCCACTTGAGTAGTTGGTTGATCACTTGTTGTATCCTATACTTCAATGATTGAAGGAGGATCCATATTTGGTGCAGTAGTATCTTCAGGATATGTCCACAACATGAATAATTGAGTCATCCTTCTTCTTGGTTGAGTAGACTATATCAGCTGGAAGAATTTTCTCTTCATCCATTTCTGGTCGACGAACATCTTCTATGGTATCATCCTTACTACTTGAGTGGATGACATCTTCCCTCTTTTTGATTATACAAGCTAGTTGATGTGTCTCAGACTCAACAACCGACCTTTTTTCATTTAGAAGCTTCAGTCTTCTTACTATGAAATCAAAATATGCTTTGTATTTCTCAGTTAAAGCACTAATTCCATTTGATGATAGATTGGGGAAGTATTGCACAAATACTTCATCAAAAATCTTCTTTTCTATTTGAGTGGCTTCTTCCCATTTATTTAACAAAGTATTATAGAAAGAGACTGAAATATTGTTCTCCAATTCATGTGTAGATCTACTGTAATGACCCAAATAGGTTAGTACTTGTTGAAGTACTTGCTTCTGCTCATCTACAGTAAAAGAATCGTAATGTTCTTTGACATTGTCAAACCTGTTTCTTCCCAATGATTTCATTGTTCTTTCAAATGTTGTTGCAGGTTTGTAGGTGGCAATATCTAGTGGTGTAGTTGCCTTTGGCACTACCTTTGCCTTCTTAGATGTTTTGTCGGTTGCCTTTTCCTTTTTAGGCTCTTCTTCAGATTTTGTACCCTCAGACTTTGGTTGCAAAATTAGTTTCCTATTCCTCCTCTTCTTTGCTACACTCTCCTCTTTCTCAATTATTTTAGGTGTTGGTTCCTTCTTGCTTAGGACACTCCGAGTCACCCTTGTAGTTTTCTTCACTTTTCTTTTGCTTTCCTTTAGCTTTAGCTAAAGATGCAGTACTGGTTTCAGTAGGCGCAGATTGAATTGCTAGAATATCCAATTTTGCCTTCTTTTTCTCTATAGGCCATGCTAACAAGGTATTAGCATAGCCAATCGGTAAGTCATGTTTGACTTCATAGCTCATATCTTCCATCTCTTCTTCTTTGGGTTCTCTTGCTTACATTAAGCAAAAGTCAGTAGTAATCGTGAAGATTATATCTTTTTCAAAGTGTCTTACTACATCTTCAGGTATCCTCATTCTTAGACTTATTTTCTTTTGAAATTCATTAAAATACCTATTGGTGGCAGCGGAAAAGGTATTCTTTATAGTCTTAATGCTTTTTCTTATCTGATCATTGATCGGTTGTTCTTTGGACTATTCAATGTCACCTATACTAGGTAGAAAATTCTAAAAGTAGAAAAATAACCCAACCAATAGCTTACCAAACTTGAACTTCTGAGTATTGTCCTTCTTGATGGACTTCAAATTTAGAAATAGTTGGACTCTGCTAGCTTCACAAATATCATAGTCTTCATTTTCAATAATCATACTATGTGTTGTATGAATTGTTGCAGATGGAACATTGTTAAGTCTATTGGAGTAAAATACTCTGTAGCCTATCACCATTGTTGCAAGTTTCACTACAAGATCTCTGATATTGTTAATAGAGAAAGCACGCCCATCAGAGGTAGAACTAGTTAGCTTGAAGACTGTGTCTTTTGTGATTTTCCTCAACTCAGGAACTTTACCAGTTGAGCAATAACCCGTTGCAACCCTAATGGCTTCCTTGGTAATTGTGTGAGTCCTTTCCAGATACATATTTTCTCCATGTACTCAACTCAAAATTATTCTTATGTGTTTTTCTTCAAAATATTCAAGAGGGCAGGCGGCATTATGAAATCCTTTCTCAAAAACCCTAGAATATTTAGCTTCAATATTTCCTTCCTTGTCACAAAGTGATTTCAACTAAGTATAGATGTGAAAAGTTCCCATATCTTTAATTTTGCAATCTATATAGCTGGACAAATCACCTTGGATAATGACTCCACTTGGGATTTGTGGCAACACATTATAAGACATATTTTTCTCTTCCTTTACAACTTCCTCAGGCTTAGCATTGATCATCAACCTCCCTACAGATTTAGAAGTAGATGCCATTCTAGATAAACAAGTTTCAAGGCTGTAAGCAAGGAAATACCTAGAATTTAGTGTTGGCATTATAACAGACAATGAGAGATTGTTGGCATTTCAATTAGGATATTGAGAAGTTTGTTGATGATTATGGATATAACTAATTAAGGATGTTTACTGTCTTAATATTATTATTTTGTCATTGATGTCAACAAATTGATTTTCTAATTCAGTATGATGTTGCCATATCTTAAGAAGTATGATTTGGTGAGTATAAAGATGTCGGTAAAAGACACATAAAGAATGTGATGAATAAGGGGAGGAATAAGTTATTCAATGGGCAACTATTACCGAGTTAGAAAATGATGAGATCATGATGTTTAGATTGTTTTGATATCCTACATATGCTATTGTTTGTAAGATTAATACTATACTATGTTACCGAGCAAAGAACCTAGTTGGTAAACCCTAAGGTTATCGCTATCGGTTAAAGAAGGCAGAATATCTACTGAGTGAAGTTTAGTATTTACCGAGTTGCAACCGAGCTGTAACAGAATGCATTAAATGATTAAAAGCATTATTTAATGAAGGAAGCTGATGAGATGGAATTGATTAAATGATTGGTATGCCGTGCATGAAGTTTGTTAAAGAATCTATGGCAAAGAAAAATCGACAGGAATATCTACATCATAGATTGAACCGCAATACCTTAGCCCAAGTTCCAAAGTGAGGTAAAACATTTTTAGATCAAAGGATACATTGAAACTGGTCTAGTTTGAAGATCTGATGGCTATGATTGATCATGGGATATGTGATCAAGGAGATTAAGCAGTTAGTAAATTGTTTATAAATAAGGAACTGTTGATAAACAATGCATGCGGGCAAGTGTAAGCACAGGGATGCTACATAATGATTATCGAGCACATAAGCTTGAAGACCTATTTGAATAACAGAGTATAGAGCCCAACAGATGGACAAGATAAGTCCTATGACTAAATTGTATTGAGCAAATAAGAATCTGCTTTAGCATTTTAGATGTGAAGTTGCAGATAGATTTTTATTACTGTTATTTTGTAAAGTGACAAAAAATCTCTTAACCAAGTGGACTTAACAGTCTTATTTGTAAAACCCTCTAGCAAGGTGACATTCTGATTGAGTGTTTGAAATCCTTTGACAAGGTCACTTCTAACAAGATGAAGATCCTAACAGATCTGAGGGAAATCCCTTAACTGGGTCACATCTAGCAATGTGTTTGTAATCTTTAACATGATTTGCTTTTAACCGAGCATACTCTAGAAGAGTATATTTCTTAGTGGGTCCAAAATCCCATAGTGGTTTTTCCCTATTTGGGTTTCCACGTTAAATCTGGTGTTATGAGTGTTGTGATGTTTATATGCTTATGAGTTTGCATGTTTAGCAATTTTGGTTATATTGCTGAAGTATATGTTACCGAGGTTGAATCTATTATTTTTATGGAAGATTAAGTTTGTATGATTCAACCCCCCCCTCTCATCTTGTTAGCTTGGCATATGTACTTACATTAAGTATCAGAACTATCAATTGGTATCAGAGCTTTGGACTCCAGAATAAAAGTTTAAAGGTACTTGAGGCAAAGATCCAAAGATGTATAAAAGGGATGCATCGAAGCTGAACAAGTCAAGTTTCTCTACATGGCAGAAAAGGATGAAGCTGCACCTATCAGGAATTGGAGAATATGCTGTATATTATCTGGAGAATGATTTCATCACACCTAACACCTATACATTGACAATGGAAGAGATAAAAGCAAAGCAAGAACATATCCAAGCAATGATTGAAATAACATCTGCATTGACCAACTCAGAGTTTAATGATCTAGAAGGCTACAATAATGCCAAGGCAATGTGGGACAAGCTCATATCTATGTATGGCGATGATGAACATGTTCAAAGAGAAAAAGTGGATAGTCTAAGAGGACAACTTGAATCTATGAGGATGAATGAAGGTGAGAACATAATCCAGTACAGTACAAGGTTAAAGGAGATTGTCAATCAAATCAAAGGAGCAGGTGGAACTATTGAAGAAAAGGATATAACAAGTAAGTTGTTAAGAACCCTTCTACCAGCTTATGCAATCCGGGTCTCTACAATTAATGAATTGAGGTCTGTACCCAATATGCCAGTTTCTTTGGATGCTACTATTGGTAAGCTACATGCATTTGAGTTAAGTAATTTTGATAACAGTGGGTCTTTGGTAAATAAAGTTGAATCTGCATTTAGTTCTTTTCATCTTAATGAATATGATGATTACAATGATAGAAAGTATAAGTATTCTGAAGGGAATCATAGTGGAGCAAGTGAAAGATTTCATAAGAACATGGAATAAGTACACAAACTGTATGAGGAAATCAGAAAGCAAGAAGAGTTTGAAGCACTATTAGCCAGAAGGTTACCGAGAGGCAAAGGTAAGTATAAAGGAAAACTACCTTTGAAATGTTTCAATTGTGATAAGATAGGACATATGGCTTCTAACTGTCATGACAAAGATTCTATTGAAAAGAGAGATTACCGAGATGACAAACAGAAAAATAATCAATACAGAGGACACCGAGACTTTAGAAGAAGAGATAAAAAGTCATGCCTAATAGCTGATGAGGAATCCAATGATGATAAATCAGATGAAACTGATACAGAGGAAGTAGTTTATGTGGCTATCAAAGATGGATTAGATGAAGAAAGGTATGAAGAAAAAGCCCTAATATCTCACATAAATACTAATGATTCTTGGATCATAGATATTGGATGCTCACATCACATGATAGGTGATAAACACAAGTTTGTTATGTTAGAAGATTATGATGGAGGTTATGTAAGATTTGGTAATGATGCACCATGTCTGGTAAAAGGTAAAGGATCCATAACACTTCTTGACAATGATAAATGTAATGATGTTTATTGGGTTGAAGGATTGAAATACAATTTGTTGAGTGTAGCACAACTAAACAATATAGGTTACCGAATAGAATTTCAGAAAGGAATTGTCAACTTTCATGACAAGCATGGAAAGTTAGCTGTTACCGGGACACAAACAAAAGGTAACACATTTCATCTTGACTCAACTAGGAACAAGTGTCTGTATGCAAAGATAAATGATACCTAGTTATGGCATAAAAGGTTTTGTCATGTAAATTTTGATAATCTGATCAAAATAAGCAAGAAGCACCGAGTAAGAGGTCTATTGAGTTTGGAAAAACCTGAGAATGCTATGTGCCAAGGATGCCAGATGGGTAAGATGACAAGATCAAGCTTTACAAGTAAGCCCTACACTTCTAAGGGCATTTTGGATCTTGTGCACACTGATCTTTGTGGTCCTATGAAAGTTCAAAGTTATTATGGTGATAAATATTTCATATTATTTGTGGATGATTATTCAAGGATGATGTCAGTAATGTTTTTAAAAGAAAAATCAGAAGCTTTTCAAATGTTTAAATGGTACAAGGCAAGAGTTGAAAATGAAATAAGAAGACAACTGAAATGTCTTAGATCAGATAGAGGAGGAGAGTTTACCTCTGATGAATTTAACTTATTCTACAATGATCATGGTATAAAAAGACAAGTCTTTGCACTGAGAACTCCACAACAAAATGGGATAGCTGAGAGAAGAAACAAATCTATTGTGGATTGTGCCAGAACCTTGATGATTGAAAAGAAAGTGCCACAAACATTTTGGAGAGAAGTAATAAGCACAACAGTTTACACCCTAAACCGAGTATAATTGAAGAAAGGAACTTTGAAGACACGATATGAAATCTGGTATGACAAGAAACCTAATGTAAGTTACTTCAAAATCTTTGGAAGTAGATGCTATGTACACAAAGATGATAGAAAAGGAAAGTTTGATCAGAAAAGTGAAGAAGGAACATTTCTTGGTTATTCTTCTAGAAGTAAAGCATTTAAATGTTTGATCAAATCATCTAACAAACTAGTAGAAAGTGCAAATGTGAAAATTGATGAATTTGCAGAAAGAAATGATGAAGGAAACTCCAAAGAACCAGAAGATTATGAAGGATTTGTCTATGTTCAACCGAGAAGTCCTACTGAGAAGACTGCTGAAGAAAATGAAGAGAATGTCCAGTTACCGAGTGATGAAGAAGATCATACAGAGCCTACCGAGCTTGTATTAGCCAAGTATGTTAGAAGACATCATGCATCAAGTTAGATTATAGGAGAAAAGGATGATCCAGTGATGACAAGGAACAAACTGAGACATAACACATGTCTGATATCTGAATTTGAACCAAGAATAGTGAAAGAGGCATTTTAATAGTGAAGATTGGATAAATGCTTTGATAGAAGAGATTGATCAAATCAAGAAGAATGACACATGGACACTGGTCCCAAGACCGAAGGACAAAAATGTAATCGATACAAAGTGGATTTTCAAAAACAAGTTGAATGAAAAAGGTGAGGTCATTCGAAATAAAGCAAGACTAGTTTGCAAAGTTTATGCTCAAGAAGAGGGAATTGATTATGGTGAGACTTTTGCACCTGTGGCAAGACTTGAAGGAGTAAGAACATTGTTGGCATACGCTGCTTACAAAAATTTCAAGGTATATCAAATGGATGTCAAATCTGCAATTCTGAATGGTATATTAGAAGAAGAAGTTTTTATTGAACAACCTGAAGGATTTGTTGAAAACAAGAATAAATATCAGGTATGTAGATTGAACAAAGCTTTATATGGTCTGAAACAAGCACCTAGAGCATGGTATGAAAGATTGCACTCTTATTTAATCAAGATTGGTTGTATAAGGACAAGTGAAAATAGCAATATGTACATGAAGAATGATGAAAATCGAATACTAATCTCAGCCATACTTGTTGATGATATTATCTTTTGTGGAAATGACTCTTTATGAAAGAACTTTGGAAATGAAATAAGCAAAGAATTTGAGATGTCATTAATCAATGAGATAAAGTATTTTATAGGTTTACAAATACTGCAAATGAAAGATGAGATTTTCATTACTCAATCCAAGTACATAAAGGAAATCTTGAAGAAATTTGGAATGGAGGATTCAAAACCAGTAAGTACTCCTATGACTACCAATTGTAAATTATCAAAGAATGATGAATCTACATCTGTTGATGAGACACTTTACCGATCTATGACTGGAAAGTTGTAATATGTTGTTCATAACAGGCTAGATATAACACATGTAGTAGGTATAGTTGCAAGATTTTCTGCAGATCCCAAGGAAACACACATGACAACAATCAAGAGAATTTTCAGATACTTGAAAGGTACTGAGGATTATGGCTTAGTATATTAGAAAGGAAATGACTTTGATTTAAAAGTTTATACTGATGTTGGTTGGGCAGGCAACATTGATGACAGAAAAAGCACAAGTGGAGGAGCTTTCTTTTTAGGAGAAAGACTAGTGAGTTGGCTTAGCAAGAAATAAGGATGTGTTTCACAATCAACAATAGAAGCTGAATATGTTGCTGTAGCTTTGAATTGTACTAATATAGCATGGATCAAACAACTTTTGGAAGGTATAAATGAGAAAGTTATCAAGCTAGTAACTATATTCTGTGACAATACTAGTGCCATTAACATTTCAAAGAATCCTATTATGCACTCTAAGACAAAGCACATCTCTATCAAATATCATTATTTTAGAGAAGAAGTTCAAGAGAAGAAAGTGGTATTGGAGTATGTTAGCACAAAGGAACAAATAGCAGATATCTTCACCAAGCCACTGCCAAGGGACACTTTTGAGTGTCTCAGAAGTCAGTTAGGGGTCCTACCCCTATCTTCCATTCATTGACCGAGTTCGGTGAAAGCATCAATTCGATGACTCTACAGAATATATTTTAGGAGTTGATGCTAATTCAGACACTTTAGGAGGTTTTCTAAAGGTGTGCAGGAAACAATACAGGGAATAGGAATTGTAGACAAAATTCTCTAACTAAGACTGAGTTGACACATAACAACAAGGAATTCACTTCTCAGCGGAAGAAATCATGTTTTAGTTCTTTACTTTTTGGCATTGTTGTCAAAGGGGGAGAAGACTATTGTATGGGGGAGAAATATGATGACAGGGGGAGAGCATTTCAGAATCTCATAGCAATCTGAATTCGAATCAATTAGGTCAAATTGATTGGTTGTGCCATCAATGCCAAAGGGGGAGATTGTTGGCATTATAATAGACAATAAGAGATTGTTGGCATTTCAATTAGGATATTGAGAAGGTTGTTGATGATTATGGATATAACTAATTAAGGATGTTTACTGTCTTAATATTATTATTTTGTCATTGATGTCAAGAAATTGATTTTCTAATTCAGTATGATGTTGCCATATCTTAAGAAGTATGATTTGGTGAGTATAAAGATGTCGGTAAAAGACACAAAAAGAATGTGATGAATAAGGGGAGGAATAAGTTATTCAATGGGCAACTATTACCAAGTTAGTCAATGATGAGATCATGATGTTTAGATTGTTTTGATATCCTACATATACTATTGTTTGTAAGATTAATACTATACTATGTTACTGAGCAAAGAACCTAGTCGGTAAACCCTAAGGAACCTAGTCGATAAACCCTAAGGTTATCGCTATTGGTTAAAGAAGGCGGAATGTCTACCAAGTGAAGTTTAGTATTTACCGAGTTGCAACTGAGCTGTAACAGAATGCATTAAATGATTAAAAGCGTTATTTAATGAAGGAAGTTGATGAGCTGGAACTGATTAAATGATTGGTATGTTGTGCATGAAGTTTGTTAAAGAATCTATGGCAAAGGAAAATTGGCAGGAAGATCTACATCACATATTGAACCGCAATACCTTAGCACAAGTTCCAAGAAATGTATGCAAGTTCTAAGGCGAGGTAAAACATTTTTAGATCGAAGGATACATTGAACCTGGTCAAGTTTGAAGATCTGATGGCTATGACTGATCATGGGATATGTGATCAAGGAGATTAAGCAGTTAGTAAATTGTTTATAAATAAGGAACTGTTGATAAACAATGCATGCGGGCAAGTGTAAGCACATGGATGCTGCATAGTGATTACCGAGCATAGAAACTTGAAGACCTGTTTGAATAATAGAGTATAGAGCCCAACAGATGGACAAGATAAGTCCTATGACTAAATTGTATTAAGCAAATAAGAATCTGCTTTAGCATTTTAGATGTGAAGTTGCAGATAGATTTTTATTACTATTATTTTGTAAAGTGATAGAAAATCTCTTAACCGAGTGGACTTAACAGTCTTATTTGTAAAACCCTCTAGCAAAGTGACATTCTGATTGAGTGTTTGAAATCCTTTGACAAGGTCACTTCTAACAAGGTGAAGATCCTAAAATATCTAAGGGAAATCCCTTAACCGGGTCACATCTAACAATGTGTTTGTAATCTTTAACAGGATTTGCTTTTAACCGAGCATACTCTAGAAGAGTATATTTCTTAGTGGGTCCGAAATCCCACAATGGTTTTTCCCTATTTGGGTTTCCATGTTAAATCTGGTGTTATGAGTGTTGTGATGTTTATATGCTTATGGGTTTGCATGTTTAGCAGTTTTGGTTATATTGCTGAAGTATATGTTACCAAGGTTGAATCTGTTGTTTTTATGGAAGATTAAGTTTGTATGATTCACCGCCCCTCTCATCTTGTTAGCTTGGCATCTGTACTTACATTAAGTATCAAAACTATCATTTAGCACATTGCTTTGATTCCCGGTTGGGTTTTTCAAATGCACTCCCGTTCGCCTCTCTGCAGCTTCCTATTCAACTTGATTTCTCTTAATCTCAAAGCAATTTGCTAATTCGCACCAAGAGTATCTTGCTCTGCTCTCCAATCGTTTCAATTCTTTTTTGAAAGGATTAGGGTAAAAATGAGAAGGTAAAACTTATTTTTATCCTTTTTACCGACCATAATAAATGCTCTTACTTTTAGGTTAAAAACCCTAATTTCGCTGCTTAAGTGAAATACTAGTTGATTGACACGTCAGCAAAAAAAGTCACCAAAATTCAAAATTCAAAAAGATTCTTCCTCGCTTATAAAAGGGGTCCAAATTATGTTTTACCGTTATGCTCCCCTTAGCTATTTTAGACAGGCTTAAGTCACTGGTGCTGGACTCTCTTCATTGGGTGAAGGAGTGACTTCTTCTACAAGCACTTCTTTGCTCTTCTTTTTCTATGTATGATTCATATCTTCTCTTGTTTCCTCAACATCAACCTTTCGCTTGCCTTTCTGATCATTAGTAGAGTTGTCCAGTTTGTAGTTTCTGGTTCTGCAAAACTTTGCTAGGCGCCTCAGTTTGTTGTAGTGATAACAAACCATACCAGATGATCTCTAGGGTCTTGCATTTCCTCTTCTTACTCTCTTTCTACAGTTCATAGCCACATGACCAATTTTATTACAAAGGGCACACACAACATTTGTTACCTTTTCCATCTTGAATGGACTAAACCTGTTGTCATAAGATCTTTGCCAGTTCCTGTTCACCCAATTATCAAAATTCCTTGTTCGGTCACCATATGGTCTAGGATGCATGTGTGGTACATGATTGTTTGCACCATATCTGCAGTCAATATGTTTATGCCCATACATTCCACAAGTGTAGCAATGTCCTTCAAACTTTCTAGATACATACCTATCATTGGTATTAGAACTGGCATTTCAGCTAGCTTTGTTCCTACAAACATTTGCAGTACGACCAGGCTTGTGACAAGCAAAGCAGATAGGTTTAAAAGCTTTCTTACAGGTAGTCTTCTTGACTTTAGAAATATTTTTATTCTTTGGATAGTTTCTCTTAGTGCCAGAGGATTCACCTTTTTCAGTTTAATGAAAGCCAAGTCCAGAGATATCACCCTTCATTCTCTATGATTGAATTTGTTCTTCCTGCATGGTAGAACTTTTGACAAACTTTTCCAGTTTCTCTTTGGCTTCATCAAGCATAGTGACAAGATCTTCATTATGCTTAGATAGATTCTCTTTTAGAGATGATGCCAACTCGAGGTCTAGTTTTATGTTCTCCTTTTCTTCTGTTTCAACAATTAAGTCCTCATATGTGGTGTCTCTTTCCCGTTTGATATTTAAAATCTCTTGATCTCTTGCTTTGATAAGATCTTCAACAACTCTCCTGGATTCCAGCTCCTGACTCATGTGAATAGTGAGACCTTCCAGTTCTCTTCTTAGATTTAGTTTCTCACTCTGCAACTTTTCAACTTCTTCTGATAAGGCAGCAATATTATCTTTGTTTGAAGAACTATTGTTAGATATTTCTAACAGTTTTTTAGATAGCTCTCTCCTCTTGACTTGAGAAGCTTTTAGTTTGCCCCTAAGGGTTTCAACTTCATTTCTGCTGGCTTCTAGCTCTCTAACCATCTCAAAGTAGCTTCTGTCTCCCATGGTAGTTTCAAGATTCCCTTCTAAGTGGTTAGACTTCAAAGAAGTTAGGCTCTGATACCAATTGATGGACTTGAAAAGCACTGAGAAGGGGGGGGGGTGAATCAGTGACTCCAAAACAAACACTACTTTAAACACTGACCGATAGATAAATTTAACCAAGCAGTTAAACAAAATACATGCTATCCAAAATGAAATAACAACATCCACATAAAGTAGAACATCCACCATAACACAAGTGTTTATACGTGGAGAACCCAAATAGGTAAAAATCACGGTGAGATGGAACTCACAAGTTAACTATCTACAGTAATAGAAAACTGACCAGTTAATGTCTTACAAAGAGCTCTACTAGGAGCAAATCATGTTAGAGATTCCAAGCTTGATTAGAAGCTTATACCCTATTAAGAGTAACCTCATTGGAGGATTTGAGAATCCAAACTAATGGATCACTTTGCCAGAGGATTTGTACAATGAAGCTTGTTAGAGCTTACTCGTTTAAGGGATTTGTATTCATTATAATTATTAGAAAACAACAAGAGTAGCTTGATCTATTCTTAGTAGCACAAGACTTGCTTGATCAAATCCTTCTAAGTACATTCAATACTGCTCTGCATCTTAACACTGATCACTTCTCAACAAAATCTTTTTCACTTTTTTCACATAACAACTCTCCATCTGTTATCATCATCATAAAAATGGTTCTCTATGATGTCTTTAAATAGACATACAAACCTTATGTCAGCCATAGGAACACAATTTCCTAGGTGTAGTGAATCTAGTCATATAATCATAACTCATCACAAAAATGTCCGCCAAACAAATGGTGTTGGTAACTCATTACAAAAAAAGATACCGGCTAGAGCAGTTTAATGCCGGTTGAAATAAAACTAGTGAACCGTTGTTATGGAATCTTCCACTTGATCTTCTTCTTCATCTTCATCCTAATTCTAATGCCGATCTGGTGTTATCACATATTATCTCATAGGTACATATCAGTTGACGCAAAGTACTGGTTTAGAGATCAACCTTAATCATACCGGTTGGTAGTGTAAACCAATTGAAGTTACACCGATAGTCAATGTTATCATATATGTGTGAGAGAGTGTTTCATCAATGACAACAAGTGATGAATACATTACAATCATCATCATGCCAATAGACACAATACTAATATCCAAATTACATGACAACATCACCTATTTATACAAATCATCAACCTTGACGATAAGGTCAGTTAAACCCTCAACACCCAATGATAAAATTACATCACATGATACAAAGATCAACCACCAGACCAATATAATGATATACATGACATAACATGGACCTAAATTAAATTTCCAAATGCTCATCACGACTAGTAATCACACCAAGATCAACCGCAACATGCTACACCACTAGGAAAACACATAACACAAAGAACATCATCGGATCAACAAAATCACCAAGAACTCGCACAACAATCAATGCAGATCATTAAAAAAATAGGACACAGTAAGGAAACACCATCAAGTATGTTAGAACCATTGAAACAGCTGCACCACCATCACTTATCAAATCTTCATATGTCAATGTCTGAAACTCAAGAACACTCAAACAATAATAACTGTCACGAAGAAAGATAACTTGCAGAGAACCAAATCATGAACCATATTAAATGAAGATACAAAAGACCATCCCAAACAATCTCCCAAAATCTTAGCTCAAGATCTGATTACACCAAAATATACTGAAGGAAATAGTGAACTGTGCAAAGCACTGATCAGAAAAACAAACTGCAAAATTGGATCATATGATATGATCAATTAAGCTTTCTAGATCACCAAAACCAATACAAAAGAATATAATGATACTAGAAATGATCCATACACCAATACATGATCCCAATAAACCAATCTGTAATCACATGAGCAAGAATATGTTGACATCAATGACAACAACATATCCTAGTAGCAACAATGTCCAACATTTGCTTCCTGCCCATGAATTACTATCTTCAATAATCTGGAAAATGTTGTATTATAAACAAACACATCAGTGCCTCTCCTCCCTATATTACAACCAATAAACAATCAATCAAAAAGAAAGAAAAATATTAAGAATCCCACTATTCAAAGCTTGCATCGTATTCCCCACATATACCTTGATACCACAACATCCTGCTTCTTAGTTCCTCTTGAATATAATCTCTCTATCCCCCAATCTTCCAGTGACTCAGGCCTTCATCATTATTTTGAGCAGCAAACATATCAAATCAAAACACATAATTACAATTTGCACAATCCCTAAATGCAATGATAAAAACTCATGCTTTTAGCCTGAGACTACCGATTGATCTCTTATATCGAACAAGGAATTTACTGTGATGGCCAGTGTCACCATGTTGTTGCATTCCATGATCAATAGGCACCAAAGGTCCATACAACCACCAAGTAAATATGTTCATACCCGCATCATGGCCAACATTATCTTCCTTTCTACTTGCACTAAACAACAACACTACACATTCAGGCGGCGATAAGCATACTCACGACTCCTTTCAATGACTTCATATCCCTCGAATCCTCATTCAGTATGTACCATTTTTCCATATAACATTAAATCTATAGGTCTCATTCTTTTTGTGCTTGTTTATGCTCTCTGCACATTCCACTTGGGTTGTAGCACCTGGGTAGATATTGCCCTAATTCTCTATTTTTCTTAGCAAAAGAGAGACCATGTATTCCCACATCACCTCTTGGAAACCCTAATTTTTAGGGAATGAATACTTTATAAAGTTTTACTTACTTCCTCTTTTCCTTGCCAATCCCTCCAACCCGCACCTTTATTCCACTACCTTCATTCTCCTTGTAGGGTGGTGGGGAAATGAATCTCCCCCCATAGGTCCACACTCCTCTTTTCCTCCCTTGAAATACCATGTGGGGTGGCAGGGAAAGATTCTCCCTCCCTCACTAGCTCACTTGACTTTCTTTATTACCCTTAGCATCGTGCGGGGAGGAATAAACCCATACAAGAGACAAAAAAAAAACAAAACATTTTCCCTATGGTTTTAGTGTCTCATGGGATCCATCATAGTAATATTGGGGATTAAATCATTTAAAATAATGTACTCAACACAATCCTAAATGATTCATTTAATTTCCCTTTTCATTCTTGAAATTTTTTGCAATTACCTATTATGCCAATATTTAAGGCATATTTAAAGATACATCTAAATCGTTATTATAATGATCTAAAATATTTTTAAATTTACTTTCCCCTTTACACCCCCCTCAAATATCCAATTGAATTTGGATTCATCATTATTTAAATCTATTTAAATGATTTAAACCATTTTGTTTGCCATTTTATCTTAACTGACTCCAGATGTAATATTATGTAAATAATATATTTTCTCTTAATAGGCTTCAATTTGTTCCACTAGTCCTCATCATTAGTTGGGCCCCTGATAGGCCCAGCCAAAAAGAAAAATCATTTCTGGGACAACTGACCATTTAAGACGCTCTAATACCTCAACTGGACACATTTTGGACTTGAAAATTTGAGTAGGTGGTCATTTGATTTGACGTTTAAAATATCTGAATTGTGATCAAAACAACTTGAGTAGCCTCTGGAATTGACCTAAAAAATTGACCAAATCACCTCCTTAAGCCCTTAAAGTTGGAAAACCTACAAAATATCATACAGGAATTCCAAAGTGCCAAATGGTTTCTCCTAAGGTGGAAAATTTTAATGTTTGAAGTTTCCTACTCAGACTTTTTCTAAAAGTGCACTTTTCCAACCTTTCTGAAACATGAAGAAAACATTGAATTGAAAAAATATCAAACCTCAGTTTCAGGGGCCGCTACTTGGCAAATTGATACATCTAGATACCATGAGCATGTGCACAAGAGTGTTTGGCTTGATTTGATCACATGTGAAAAATATTAATGCCCCAACTTTGCGTTCTCTAAATTTTTTGGAAATGCTGATATTCAAACCCTGAAAAAGTCCATTTGGAATTGGCCTTGAAAATATACCAGACAAGGTACTAGGGGACTACAAAATTTCAAATTAGTAGATAAACATATAGAGAATCATGCAGAACATTCACTTTTACATGCAAGTCAATAGGTTGTAAAATAAAAATTCAAATACTAGGCCACTTTTGCAGATTTTACACAGTCCAGTTTGCAAATCTAAGCAATTTGCAAACGGATTCAAGCTGGAAAAATCATCAAATAGCTTCATGGGCTATGAAAAATAACAAGGGATTTCATTTATATTTAGAAAATCACCAAAAAACATTGGTTTGGCATGATACTTAGCTGGTGACAAAATGCAATCCTTCAAAGATGGCTACTTAGAAAAATTTAATAATGTGCAATAACAAACCTACCTCAGGACCCTGAAACAAAGAATTGAAAAAATCATAAAAACTAATGCAAGGAGGATGAAAATGGTCACATACCATCTCTGATAAGAGGTCAACACTACCCCAAAGTAATTTTTCATGACAATCAATGGGTATCAAAATACTAGCCCTCAAAGATGGGCTATTTGGACTGATTCTACAAGGGTACTTCTGAGTGTCATAAGCAAAATTTTACATGGGCCCTTCACATTTGGAAATTTTTTGAAGGTCCTAACAATTACAACATATATGGGAGGAATAGAAGGTGTGGGAAGGATACTAGGTCAATCATGAGGAGGAGGAATAGGTCTAGGGTCTCTATGCTTACTCAAAGATATGATCATCTCATTTTTCCATTTTTGATAAGATAAAAAAAGGCATCACTTTGAGGCTTAAGAGGCTTGGGTTGTTTAGTCCAAAAGTAATAAGGGTGAAATTTACACACTTTGTCATAGGTTGGTAAAGGCTATGATTTTTTTTTATGATAGTGCCATTATGAGGGATTTTCAAACATTTATGAATGGTAGAAGGGATACCTTTCATGGAAGAGAGCCAAGGATGTCCCAACTTCACATGAAATTGATCTAATGTAGGAATGATAGAAAAAGTCACATCTAAGAATTTAGTACCAACCTCAATGGGAAGGGTAATAGAACCAATAGTAGGCAAGAGAAACCATCATAAGCCTTGACCATAACATACAATTTATCACATGTTACTTAATGCAATTACAAAATTTAAAGACATTCTCCAGTGATCATATTCACCATACACACTGGATCAATTAGTACTCCTCGTGAGAGTTTGTCTTTGATCTCTGTAGTGAAATATAATGAGCCATCAGGTGCAACAATAGTCTCACTAGGATCAAAGGTAATGCATAGGCCCTTAGGAGGTGTAGGTTTGTCAACAAGATTCACAACATTATTAGATTATACACCAAGGTCATCAGGATAAAATCCAAGAGACTCTGACTCAACAACATTAGTAGAGTGAGAAGGCAAATGATTGGTGAAGATTTGGATATTTTGATTAGGAGGAGCTATGGATTTGTTTCCTTTGTCATTCACACTAGCTACAAATATAGTATGTTATCAATGAAGTCTTGAATATCACTCCTTAAAGTATAACACTTCTCAGTATCATGGCCGAGTTGATAGTGATATTTACAAAAGGATTTAGGATCATGATAGGGTGGCAATGGTTTAGAAGAGTCATTTGGTCTGATGGGAGTATGTTTCAACACATTAAAATTTATCAACCTCGACATTATACTATGCAAAGACTCATAAAGAGGAGTTAATTCTTTTCTATATTATTTGGATAAAGGGGCCACACTTGATGTCATGGTTTCCACTTGAGTATTGATGTTGTCATTCATATTGATGTATCCTTTGTTAGGTTTAAAATTCATAAAATATTGTTGAGCACTCTCATTCTTATCAACCGAAGCCATTGAAGGAGATGATTCAAATTGACTCACTTGAAGCTGATAGTTATGAAGAACTACACACAATTGCATAAAGGAAATGAACTCCAAAAATAGAAGCTTATCTCTAATGTGTTTTTATAAATTAGTAATAAAAATCCTTTGAGCATCATGATCAGGCATAGGATAAGAAATTTGAGAATACAAATTGTATATGATGGAATCGGGAATTCAAATATTGTAAAACCTAATAAGAATCAAACACATAAAACCTTAGTTCTATAATGAAATTCACCATACACAAATGAAGAAACTAAAAACATGCAAAACATCAAAATAGCAAGATTATACCATTCACATGCTCATAGGGTTTTATCTCCATTGTTTCCTATCTCCATTGATCTTGCTTGATGTAGATTATGGTTGCTCTTAGATTTTGTATTGTGCACAAGAGCTCAATAAAGAATAGATTGTGCTTGTGTAATTCAATAGAGTGTAGAAGCTTGGTTGATTGATCGCTATATGATGGGATAGGGAAAATATCCTCTTTTATAGAGAATACCCTAGAAATGGAGAGCTAGGATTCAGAGATGGAGAGATAAATGGTCAACTTATATTAGAGGGTAGGTATAGGAAATAGGAGAATATTAGATAGGTGGTTAAAGGTAAATTAAGAGACAAACGACAAGTTTCATGGAGGAAAAAAGCTAATGAAAGAATTGGGTTTATGGGTTGATACTACATATGGAAAATGCTATGCAATGAACAACAAATTTGTCCCAGTTATAGGGGTTATATGGGATGTGGAACTAAAATTGAGGACACATATAAAATGGATGTCATGGTGGTTGATACTCCATATTATGGCATGCTTCTGTCAAGATAGTGGACTATTGTAGTAGGGGGAAATATTTGGTTGGATCTATCATATGCAATCATACCAATAAATGAGAGGTATGTAAAATTGTATAGGGAGACAAGATTTGAGCAAGTGATAGGACACATTGATCCTGATCAAATGAACCTATTTTGTGATGTAGAATTGGGAAGTTTTAAGATTGAATCTTCATAGCCACAATTTCAAAAGTCACCTAATTGATAATCAATTTCAACTAGATGGGGAAGGCATCTAGAAAATGTACTTTGATGGAGCCTGTAGTAGAGAAGGTAATGGAGTTGGAGTGATTTTTATTGCACCTAGTGGTAAAACCTTCAAGTACTCTTTCCTATTATCATTCAAATGTATGAATTATGTGGCAGAATATGAAGCTCTATTGTTGGGACTAGATTTGGTTATTAAGTACATGATTACATCATTAAGTGTTTTTGGAGATCTTGAGTTGATTGTCTCACAAGTTAGGTCCAAATATTCCACTAAAAACAAAAGACAAATAATAAAAACATGTTGTATGGGATTCAATAGAAATTTTTGATGCCTTTTCAATTGATTGGGTTGAAAGATCAAAGAATTTAATGGATGACTTCTTGGAAAATGTTGCTTTGAGACATAATGAATTAAATCTTCCTAGTATAACGAAAGTGGAAATAAAAATAGGGCCTTTGGTACCTAATAATATATGTCACTGGCAAGTTTCTAATGATGATGATGATTCATTGAAATTGTTGCATTGCATAGATCAAAATTTCCGCATTACATAGATCAATATGAATTGCAGAAGATATACTTCAATGCTATGGTTCAATTCATCAATGATAAGGAGATAGCGTTTGGAATTGAAGTTGTACAATTAAAAACTAATAAGATACCAAAAGGCTTGGATGCTTTAGAGAGAGTTTTTGATGGGAGTGACAAACTGAATGGTAAGCTAACTCTTGCGAAGAATGAAGATCTAGGAGAAATAAACTTGGGAACTAATACTAGTCCTCAATAATAATCTCAAAGAATTAGCTCCAAGGCCAAGAATATGCTTATTTCTCTATTGAGGAAGTACAAACACGTGCTTTCCTGGTCTTATAATAATCTCAAAGCTTATAGGGAGGATTTGTTTTAACATGTGATGCTGTTAAAACCTTATGCAAAGCCATTTAGACAAAGCAACAACCTATCAATCCTATGTTAGCACCAAAGATGTAAGAGGAATTGCAGAAGCTTAGAGATGGTGGTATAATTAACCTTATTAGACACTCACCCTAGGTTTCCAATTTGGTGCTAGTAAGAAAAAAGAATGGTGATATAAGGTTATGTGTTGATTTTAGGAATTTGAACGTCTCATCATTGAAAGATAACTACCCTTTGCCCAATATGAAGCCTCTACTACAGAGAGTTACTGGATGTGAGTTGTTATCTATGATGGATATTTTCTCAAGTTACAACCAGGTCAAGGTCAGGGAATCCAAACAATATAAGACTACTTTTACTACCCCTTGGGGGATTTATGCTTATGTTAAAATGCCTTTTCACCTTACAAATGCAGGAGCAACATTTCAGAGAGCTATGGATGTGGCTTTTGTTGATTTGATCAATATTATAATGGTGATTTACCATGATGATTTGATTGCATATTCAAAGAAGGTAGAGGATCCCTGTATGCATTTAGAGAAGATATTCACCGAGGCATTGGAGTATGGTATCTCACTAAATCCTAAGAAGTTCCATTTTGTTGTCACTGAAGGCAAATTGCTAGGACACATAGTGTCCAAAGAAGGGATTAGGATCGATTTGGAGAGGGTTGAAACTATTGATTAAATTCCTATTCCCAAAATTGTTAAGGCTATTCACTCTTTCTTTGGTCAAAATGATTTTGTTATAAGATTCATTTCCAATTTTGTTGAGATAGTCAAGCCTATTTCTAAAATGTTGAATAAAGCGGCAAAGATTGATTGGACAACAAAAGCCATTGATGCATTTGTGGCCATAAAGAGAGCTATCAAAGAAGATCCTATAATAAAATCCCAATATTTTAGTAAATCATTCCAATTTTTTTCATTTGCATCTTTCCACACCATTGTTGTTGTTATGCTATAAAGGAATGAAGAAGGATATGAATAACCTATTTTATTTTTTTAGAAAATCACTCCAAGGGGCTAAACTTAAATAAGATATTATTGTAAAACAAGCCTATGCACTTGTGAAGGTTGTAAAAGCATTTAGGCCATATCTTGTAGGAGCACAAGTGGTGGGGTATGTGCCAAATGCAGTAATCAAGGATCTGTTTGTTAAATCAGAAGTTACGAGAAAGAGATGTAGATGGATAAACAAAATCTAAGAGTTCAACATTGATATTAAAATCACAAAATTGGTAAGAGGACATGGTCTGGCAAGATTGATGGCTGAATCGAACCTATAGGCAGTATAGGTAAATATCATTCATACAGAAGATAAAGCTATATACAACATTGAGCAAACCCCATGGTACACTGATGTGGTTTATTATCTTAAACATATGAAATATATAGATGGCATGAATGACAATCAATAGAGAACATTGAAGCTCAAATAATCAAGGTTTATACTTTTAAATGGTAATTTATTTTGAAAAGATAGGGATGACATCTTGTTACTGTGTTTGGATGAGGAGTAGGCACAAAGGATGTTAAAGGAGATGCATGGAGGGGTGTGTGGAGGCCACTTTTCAGCCAAGACTACAAAAAATAATCCATTGAGAGTTGGATATTATTGGCCAAAAATATTTACCAATACCCACCAATATGTAAGAAAATGTGAAGCGTGTCAAAAGTTCTTTGGTAAACTAAAATATCAAGGGGATTTTCCTTTGAGACCTATAAAAGTCGATGCACCTTTCTACTAGTGGAGAATTGATTTTATAGGTGAGATAATAAATAAGTCTAGTGGAGGGCATACATGGATTTTAGTGGCTGCAGATTACTTCACAAAGTGGATTGAGGAAATCCCCACTAAACAGGCTACTAGCAAGGTGGTAATTAATTTACTGATGAAAAATATCATCGCAAGATTTGGTGTACCTGTCATATTGATTACAGACAATAGAATGTGCTTCAGGTCTGATGAATTCAAGGATTTTTGTTAATCCTATGGCATGTCGATCTCATATTCCTCTCCTTACCACCCTCAGGGTAATGGACAAGCTGAATCTAGTAATAAAAGCATACTAAAAATAATCTAAGGAATGCTTGAAAACAACAAAATGGCCTAGGATTCAAAGTTGAGGTTGGTAGTATGGGCTTATTGGATAACTACCAAGAAGGATACAAGAAAGTCTCCTTTCAAATTGGTGTATGGTACTCAAGCCAAAATACCAATGCATAATTTATTTGCCAGTATATAAGTTTATCTTACAGGAGGACTTAGATATTTCTAAACCTATGGAAGAAAGGATGTAGCGATTGGCAAAATTAGACGAGATAAGGGTTGAAGCTCAGAAGAAGAATGCTAAGATGCAACAACAAGTGAAATACTTATATGATAAAAAGGCCAAGGATAAAAAATACCAGATTAATGACCTGGTTCTTATGTGGAATGATATACACTAGGATAAGGGAAAGCATAGAAAATTTGAAGCTTTATGGTTTCATGAAAATTCCTATTTTTTACAGAAAATTGTAGGTGAAAATCAAGAATTGCTAGTGCATGGATAATTTTTGAAATACTTCTTTTATTGAAAGAAATTTCTTTTCCATGTATTTTAGATTAGGGATTTTCTTCATTTTTTGGTTTTCTTTTGTTGTTGTCTTGGTCTACTTCACTGGGATTTTGTTTGGTTTCTTGCAATGACCTATGGTCATTCATCCCCAATTCAAGCCATTGTTAGGACTCTCCATATTTTGAGATTATAACTAAGGATTTTTATGTATGCCAATTTTATAACTCTAAACCTTGGGTGGAGTCTTGTGTTTTTTTAGAAGCTCCTTGTGTCAAATTTTTTATCATTACCTTGTTCTTTTAAGTGTCACTTGGTTCCACCTTTCATTCCTCTAGGGTTTTATTTGCCTAAACTTGCCTTTACCATAGTCCCGCGGGTCCTAGGTCTAATCTACCATCATTTTGCGAGGTGGTGGTGAGAAGGAAGAAAATTATTTGATTATCACACTACTACAGATCCCAAAGTATATTCTTTTTGAAAAACAACAAATTTGTGGTAATGGACAAGAGCATAATGAGTGATATCGCTATCCTGCAGAGGCGATATGCCACATGCTTGTGAACCTTGTGGTAGAATGGTGGTAAACAAAGTTACCACTAAACCATAGAGAGCTAGTAGTTGGAGAGAGATAATTTTGCAGTAGAGAATTGAGTGAGAATCATTGTCATAGGGGTCCCACAAGAGTTGCAAACATAACTCAAGGTGATCTTGCGGTAAAGAAACTAATTGTCACCACCCCCCTACAATTGTGAGAAAAGGGGCTTGAGGTGAGTTTGTGATAGAGCAGTAAAGTGGATAAGTTAAAACAACTAACCAAGGGTGATGTGATCATATCATAGCCGTGTGTTTTGAAAAAGGGTGGCAAATTTTTAAGGTGTGTAGGGTATTTTGTCAGCATGAATGGAGTAAATGCTAAAGTGACAGTCACAGGGACTCACTAGATTCAAAATTCTTGCTTGTTGAGTTCATTCTGCATTCAAAGGGTTGATTGTAAGAGCTCGGTGACAATGACTGAAAATCTAGAGCACTTGCAAATTCTCTTTAAACATGTACTAAATTCCCTCAAGGTTTTATGACTTGCAAGTGAATTTGGAATGCAATGGACTTAATTAGAGCTAGAATATAATAAGTTACAATGCCTTGAAAGGTGGAAAGCTCTAAGAAAAAAGGTGAGTCGTCAAACCGTACCGAGAAGAAAAATCTATTACAATAGTCCATTTTGGACATATTGTTAAATTCAGAGGATAGGGGTTCAAGAAAGATTTTTAAAGATGAGATGCAATGTTGTAGGGATGCTTCAATTCATGTATATGGTTGGAATTTGTTCTGGTACTTCTATGATAAGAGGGATGGAAAGATTCTAGTTTTGTACCCATGGACTTTGGACCTTGCAAAATTGATTGTACCCAATGTGTTCATAGATGGTGAGCTAATTAAGGTTTTAGCCAAAAACTATCACCCTACCACAAGAACAATGAGAGTGCCCAGTGGGTGCCCATTATTGGCAGTGATAAGGTCTAATATAATTGATTGTTTTAAGTTGAACAAGCAAGCTCTTACAAAAATTAATCTGGAGAAATTTTGAAGAAAATTATAAGAGGTTGAGGAAAATATACAAGCAGGATGAGCTCCCAATGTATAGAAGAAGAGACCTTAATAACAAATGGGTGGATATTGTGGATAATGAACCATACCTTGTGGATGATTTTCAAGTATATTTCAAGAGGACATACTATGCATTGTGTCAAGTGTTAGGGATGGATGTCGAGGTGAAGATGGATATTTCTCTGATGTGCATGGCTATGAGAATTCAGAATCTTGAGAAAAACATTGAATTTGAATTTTCCTTGCAGATTGAAAAACAAATTCATGAACAACTAGTTAAGTTAAGGGAGAGAAGATCTAATGAATACTAAGAGGGGGGGGGGGGTGAATTAGTATACCAAAAAATACTATAAACAATATTTTAAATAGTTTAGCAGATAACCAGTGCAACAAATTCACTAATAAATCAGTTAAGATAAGTGCAAACCAAATAGAAAACAAAGTATTCACCCACAAAAGCACAATCACCATAACACAAGATATTTGACATGGAAACCCAAATGGGAAAAACCACAGTGAGCATAAACTCACAAGTAACTATCTGCAGAATAGTAACCAGACCGGTTAAGGTTAGACTGGTTAAGGTCATACAATGTTCTTCACTAGAACAGATCCTGTTAGGAATCTAGATCTCTATTAGGAGATAAGTCCTGTTAAACACTACCTTGTTAAAGGATTTCAGATCCATAGTTGTGAACCACCTTGTTAGAGGATTTACAAAGTCTTTTCTAGGCCTACCCGGTTAGGGTTTCAGACTTGTCGAAGATATTAATAATCAACAAGTGAATGATCTAGACAATAGCACAATATGCTTAATTAGATCCTTGACAGCTCATTGTTAATGCATTTCAGCATTACTTTAGTCTTCAATATCTCCATGCTCTATCTCTTCACACAGACCTAATCTTCTCTTCAATGATTGCACATAACCTTTTCCATTCTCTCTCTCATACATGCAAACCCTAGACATGATGTCCTTATATAGGAATCTGATTTCATGTTGGTCCAATAGAATTAGACTACAAGTTCCTAGGTACAGTGCATCTAGACACATTTGGTAACACAACACAAAAATACCGCCAAAGTGTCAGTGGATGATAACTCATCGCACATTAAAATAATACTGGTTGGTAACTCATCACAGATATATACCAGTTAATACAATATACCGATTATCGGTTCTCAAAAATGAAGACTTGAAGATCGTAGTGTTCCGATCAAAAGTTAACTATCACTTGGGTCCTTCGTACCGCTCGAGATCCTTGAACCACTTGGGGTCTTCATATTGCTTGGGATCTTTATTCAATCTGTGACCGGTAAACCATCTTCTACAAAATATCGATAGTCTAAAGACTATACATTCAATAATACACAATACCGGTTGGAACAATTACTGGTTGAGCATAACTCATACATCGAGAAAGTGTGTGTCCATCAATGATAATCAAAACATCATCAAAATGCCAAAAATCTCCCCCTTTGGCATTGATGGTAACACTTAGGAAAATTTTGATATCTAAGTGTTTTTACAACAATAACACAAAAGATGCTACAATCAAAATTACTTCCCCTCAGCATATACACTACCCCCTTTGCAAAAATTATAAGTAAGTGCATAAACATTCACTAAAATTTTAATGTACACTACTCCCCCTTTGCCAACAATGACAAAGTAATGCAAACTATCCTTTTTATAAAATAACACAGAGTAGATGTTCATGACAATAAGGAATGAAATTTGTCAAAAACAAATTTAAAGTTCTGCACAAAAGTTTTCATGTCCAATGTCCATGACTCAAGTAATGAGGTAGCAACCTTACTTTCAGTCTTCATCTGGAATGCCTATTCTTCCATTGCATCGATGGTACTCAACTCTTGAGTTACCATGATGGCTTCCAAGTTGAGAAAACATCTCTAAAGAACCTATAGTTTAGGCAATAGGAGCAATTGAAGCTCCTGCAAATCTTGAGTCTGGTTGTTGATCTCTAAGTCCATCTTCGCAATCTGACGCTGATATTGATGAATAGTTTTCCGATAGGCAGTGAATAAATCATAGGGCATCTTGAAGTTGTTGATATATTCCTATAACTTCGATTGGAGTTGAGCTTTCTGTTTGAGCATAGCTTCACAAAATAGATGGGGTTGGTAGATTTTACTTAGAAGTAATTTACCCTCACCCATAGTAACAATGATATCATTCTGTTGATTCAGTAGTTGTGTCTCGAGTTCATTCATTTGCTTGACTAAGGCAATATTAAGTGCCTTCTCATGGTTCTTACTTGCATTTGCTTGAGCAGCATCTTCCAATCATTGTACCTGGTCCTCTACTACGGTACAAAGAAGTTTGAGCTTGGATAGAGAGGAGTCAGTACTGGGGACGTTAGTATCGGGAATGAGATTGGTAAGGGTGTCAACTGCAATTTGTATGAAATCCTATTCTTTCTTCCTTCGTAATTCTTCCAGTCTCTCCTGTGCAAGTTTGATGCCTCAAAGTAGCTCAGACTCATCTGCTGATTGAGTCAGACATGCAAGAGTTCAATCAATAGGACTGGTGGAATCAACCTGCTTGGTTTGATCATCGGTTTCCTTAGGAGTCTGCCCTCCTTCTTTGGTCTTGATCTCCACTTGTTTTCTCTTCTCTGCTTCCTTCTCCTCTTCCACTCTTTTCTTTTCTTCTTCTTTCTTCTTCTCTAACTCTTTCTTTTTCTCCTTCCTTCTTCTTATCCTCTTCCTGCTTTTTCTTCTCTTCCTCCTTCTTCCTTTCTTCTTCCTTCCTCTTGTCTTCTTCTTTCTTCTTCTCTCCTTCTTTTCTCTTATCTTCTTCTCTCTTCTTCTCTTCTTCTTTTCTCTTATCTTCTTCTCTCTTCTTCTCTTCATCTTTTCTCTTATCTTCTTCTTGCTTTTTCTTTTCCACTTGTTCTTTCTCTGCTTTCTCTTTGTCTTGTTTCTCTTTCTCATCTTTTTCTTTGTCAGGAGTGAAATCCTCATTATCTAATGCATCAACATCAATAGGGTCAATTTTTTTTGTCACTCTTTCACCTTGACTGTCAAACACCTCATCCGGTTTGTCTAAGGATAGGTCAGGTTCTTGGTCAGCCTACCTAGCAGCTTTAGATACTTGGTGCATATTGACAAGAAATTTAACATGTATGTGTGTATCCTTTTCTACTTCAGAAGTTTTACCTTCTAGTAACTTGATTCGCCTCCTTGTCATAAAGAAGATGCCTTTGTTCTTATCCATAATTTCAAATAACTTAGAATTTGGAGCATCAGGAAAGTATTGTGCAAAAATTTTCTCCTTGATCTCTTGTTCTCTTTCAATGGAAATGCGCATTTATCATCCAAAGAATTATACAAAGAATTTGGAGTAACAGATTTAATCTTAGAAGGCGTCCAATCATTAACACATAAATATTTAATGACCTCTTGTTCTACCTCCTCTTTCTCGCTATCATTAAAGTCATCAAAATATTCTTTTAAGTCATCAAGTACATTCCTCCTAATATTCTTTATTTTCCTCTAACAATGTGTCATTGGTTTATAAGAAGAAATATCTATATTTACCGATGTAGAAGTTGCTGGCACATTACCGGTAGACTTCGCCTTCTTGCTTGATTGCCTTGTCTTCTTTGTTTGAATCTCTAGTTCAGTGTCCTCTGACTCCAGTGAGCAAGTCTTGGATTTCTGCTTCCTCTCAAATACTTTTGCCAGAATAATCTCAGGTTTCTTTTTGGCTGGTGATCGCTTTGTCACTTTCAGACTTGCAGATGTAACTAGTGCAGATACCGATGGCACTGCTTTGCCCTTTTTCTACTTCGGTTCCTCAATCGGTGTGACCCTGTCCAAGTAGGTACCAATTTTTTTCTTCTTTACATCCAATGGTGAGGCAAGTAGGGTAGAGCCATACCCGATCAATATTTCATTCACCACTTCATACCCCATAGGGCCAACTACTTCCTTTCTAGGTTCCACCGCTTCCATTATGCAATCATCTGTCCTTATTGTGAAGTAGATGTCATCTTCATACTTCTTCACAATATCACCAGATATCCTCATTCTCTGGCTCATCTTTCATTTGAATTCATCAAAATACTTATTTAGAACCTCAGGATATGTATTTCCCACTACTTGTAGACTCTCCTTAATTTGTTTGGAAACTGGTAGGTCAGTAGACCATTGAACATCACCTACTCAAGGGAAATAACCTTAAAAATAGAAGAATAGATCGACCAGAAGTTGTCCAAACTTGAACCTCACAGATTTATCCTATTTGATGGATTTTAGATTTACCAATAATTGCTTCTATAAGCAGGTACATAGGTCATATTTGGTGTCTTCCTTGATCATCCTGTAAGCAGCATTCACCGCAAGAGCAAGGACATAATTCATTCTGCTGGCATAAAATATCCTGTAACCAATCACCATGCAAGCATATTTTACCAGATCATCAAAAATGGTGTTGACGGTCATTGCCCGTTGGTCACTCATAGAACCGGTGAGTTGTGTCATTTGAGTTTTGGTGACCTTCCATAGAATTGGTACCTCTCCAACATTGTAAAATCCGGTGATGGCATGAATCACTTCCGGTGTGATGTCATGAGTTTGCTCGAGATACATCTTGTCACCATGCACTCTGCTGAGGATAATGCGAATACGTTCTTCTGTAAATTCTTCCAGAAAGTATACTGCATTGTGTAGATTCATCTTCTCAAGGATGCTATACTCTGGTTTGATCTTCTTGTCATCTCCACATAACAGACTTAGCTAGAAGTGAATTACTAGGGATCCTAGGTCTTCCAACTTACAGTCTATATACCCCAAAATATCTCCCTCGATAATAACTCTGACAAGAATTTAAGATAGGGCATTGTATCTCATTTTCTTTTGAAGAAACTCAGGTGTATCTTCAGGTGCACTAGAACTAGAATGCGATGCAGAAGCCATAACCAAATGATAAGAAAGACTTTCAGAAAATACCTTCACAATCTGAAATTTAGGTTTTCCAATATCGCGCACAGTACACAACTTCGGTTGCTAGATCACCGCTTAGTGTTCTTCACTGATTGTTTGAAGATGATTGCAAGATTTCACACAAGATTTCTTCAACTGCTAAACAAATTGCTCTGGTTGCTCTTCTCTTGAAGATTCTTCTTTTGTAAACATATAAGTGAAAATGACGACGAAAACCCTTTTAAACAAACTCTTAGCTACCATAATAAATGCATCACTGCTAGGGCACAAACCCTAATTTTGCCTTTTACTGCTTCAAATCGTCTATTGATTGACAGGAACATATACCGATGATGGTCTTTACCGATATAAACTGGGGGTTCAAAATATTTCACCGATATGTTCCCCCTAAGCTTTTCTAAAGCTCAGTTTGCTGGTTCAAAGACTTCCACACTAGGTGTAGAAGCAGGTTCATCCTGTGACTCTTCTTCTGATTTCTTTTTCTAGGTTTTATTCATTTCCATTTGAACGGTTTCAACATAGATCTTCCCTTCTGGAGTGATTGGTATATCACCCAATAGGTTCTTTCTCAGTCTGCAAGTTTTGGTAGCGTGTCCCAGTTTGTTGCAATGATAGCATACCATTCCAGGTGTTCTCCATGGTCCGTTATTCATACTTCCATTCTTCCTTCTACATGTTGGAATAGTTTGATCATTACCACGATAGACGAAACAAGTTTCTCTCCAGCTAGTAGCCACTTGATAACCACCCGACCGATGGTCATAGGTATTGTACCAGTTGGGATTCCGGTTCATAGGAAGTTACAAAGTAACTCCTTGAGCTCTTGGAGGATATCTCCTAGTGTTGTGCAAAATTGACCTCCATTCAAATGCTCTATGCCCAAACTTGTTGCATGCATAACAGTTTCCATTGAATCTATTGGATCTAGGCATATTGTTTCGAAAATGTTTAAACTTTGTAAAAGGTTGTTTAGCACTTTCATTCTTATCAACTAGAGCCATTAAAGGGGATGATTCAAATTGACTCACTTGAAGATGATAGTTATGAAGTACAATGTAAAGGAAGTAAAATAAAAAAATAGAAGCTTATCTCTTATGTCTTTTTCCAATCAGAAATAAAAATTCTTTGAAAATATTGATCAGGCATAGGATAAGAAATTTGAGAATACAAATACTTATATCTGTTGGCAATTTGGAGGAATTTATTTTTTGTTGCATTGATGTCAACACTAGCTTGTTTGGTTGTCTATCCAGTTCTAATAGGGTGGTTGGATTGTGATGATGATCAGGAGACCATCTGCGATATTCTCTGGTATGTTCAGATTGGTGGTAATGGTTTGGTTTGGTCATTCATGTCATTCAGATGTGTGTCACATTCAATTGGTTCAGGATTTGGTGATCCAGAAGCTATCATATATTTTAGTAAGCCTTTTGGTTACCAGTAAGGGTTTTATCGACAGAGCTTTGTTGAAGATCTTTTGATGGATTCGTGACTTGGGTTATCATTGGTTTGCGGGTTTATATAATGGATTTATTGTATTATCTTTTAGGTGGCCAAACTAATTGTTTGGCTCTAGGGTTTGTATAAATATGATGTAAGATCTCTTTGTAGATCATAGGATGGTCATGGATGGTTATGGGATTATCTGTGTGCGAATAAGGTTGTAATCATATGTAGAGGTTTTGGTCGATCATAGGTGATCGAATTGGGTTTTTGAAAGAGGTTTAAGACCTCCGATATTGAGCTTAACTGGAATTGTACTCAGGCATAAGAGATGCTTTTCTTGCAGTTCAATCTTCTTTTCGAACTGTAGTTTGAAGATTTCTTGTAGTCAGCGAGGCTCTTTTTGTGATGAGGAGTGCACTCTAGGTAGTGTGCCTTCCTACATGTGTAGGCCCATTATATGTAATATTTATTCATCTGATCAATGGATAGATACTATGGGTCACCAATCCCACCATGGTTTTTCCTCTTTGAGTTTTTCCACATATAAATCTTTGTGTTATTGTGTTGATCTTTGTGGTTGCATTATTACTTGTTGTTATTTGATTTTATGCATACTGGTTGTTAAGTTGTTGTGCTAATAAGGTTAAAATTAATCATATCAGGAGAACACCGATTCACCCCCCCTCTTAGTGTTCTTGGATTCCAACAATTGGTATTAGAGTCTGGTGCCTTGGAATAAGTCTAACAACTTGAGGAAGATCCTGAATTCAGAATCCATGGAGATGAGTTTGAGGAAAGAGCTTGAAGTAGGACTTGAAGACTATGATGCTGAAAGATTCAGGAACATGAAGCTGCAAGATGAGCTGAGATCTGCAAAGGAATTCATCTTTACTCTGCAAGAGAGGTTGTCATTTGCACAATTCAAAAGGAAAGAATTTTGTGATCAATTAAAAAATCAGGGTGATGAAGAAAAGAATGCTCTTAAGGAACTATGCCAAAAGTTGAGTGAAGATTATGGTATCATGAAGAATGAAATGCAAGCCCTGACCATGAGGATGTCCAAGGAGATTGAAGACCGGAAGAAGAATGAAGAAAATCTTGCCAAATCTTTGAAAGACAGATCTAAAGAATGGATTAGGTTGGCACATGAGAATGATTTATTGAGAACTGAATTAGTACAATCTCAAAACAATGAGAAAGAGTTGGAAAGAATGATGATAGTCCTAAGAAGTAATCTGGATGCTCCAAATGAGTAAAAAGACAAGTTCATGGTCAGTTATGCAAAGCTTGATGAGTTATCGAAGAATCAAAGGGACAATGGAGACACTAGAGGTCTTGGATTTGATTATGGATAAAACTTTGGTACTACAAATCAGGATGATACATCCAGTCAGAAGAACAATCAAGAGAATCCACCAATCAATCGAAATTAGAGGTCATCGGTAAGACAACACAATGCACATGAATTTAATGGTAGATGCTTTGTTTGCAATAAGTTTGGTCATATGTAAAGTCAATGTAGAAATAGAGTCAATCAGAACAATAATTCATTTACCGGTTAGTGTTTCAATTACAAAAAGTATAGTCATAGGACAACAGATTGTAGAATAAATGTAAAATGTCATGCATGTGGATGGTTTGGACATATGGCTAATCAATATAGGTCAATAAATGATCAAGGTTACAACAAGGCAATTCAAAAGAACAATGTCACTTGTTATGCATGCAACAATGTACGACACATTGCTAAATTTTGCAGAAGAAAGAACCTACTAGCAGGAAATGATAAATCCAATGAGAAGGGAAAGCAAAAAGTTGATGATATCCAGAGGGAGCATGAGAAGAAGTGGGTTATGAAGTCTAAGGATCAACTGACATAAGAAAATACCCCAGATGTTCATATGATAGAACAAGGTATTCCTGCATTGGCAACAGGAAACTCATCCGGTAACTAACGCATTAGCCTTAGGGGGAGGCAAATTGATGATAAATCTTGCATTGTCCCTAGTAGTGGTCTAAAATCTTGTTTCAAACATTACAAGTCAATTTGAAGGTTAACCGATGAAGATTTGTTGGATCTTGGATCTGGTTTGGTTTACCAGTAAGACACCTTATGATTTATGGTTTGGTCATACACCTATAGTTAAGTACTTCATAATCTTTGGTAGTAAATTCTATATCAAAAGAGATGATTCCATTGGAAAGTTTGATCCTAGATGTGATGAAGGGACATTTCTTGGTTATTCAAATGAAAGCAAAGCATATAGATGTTATAATAAAAGATTGCAGAGAATTGTGGAGAGTGCTAATGTCAAGGTGCATGAGCAGTACAAAGGTCAAATCAGAACTTATGAAGAGAACTGGAAGTGGAAATGATCATAACTAATCTGGTAGTGCCTACACCAGAACATAATGTTGAACCAGTTACCCCAACAGTATTAGAAAATTCAATAGTAACTGAAAATCAAAGCAGAGAAATAGAAAGTTAGAAGACTTTGTATACACCTAAAAATGGCCTGAAGATAATTAATTAAATAATAAATTATTTAATTAATCCCCCTCCCTAATTTAATTGAATTTATTAGCAATTTGATTAAATTCTCCCTTTCATCTACTTACTAATAAATCTATGGATTTATTCATTAAGTTCATTCCATGGTCTCCTTTGATTAATTGATTCAAATTTATTAATCCTCCCCCCATTTCAATCAATTCTTCTAAGCCTCTAATTAATTAAAACAAATCAATTTATGAGTTGTTGAAAATTAATTAGTCTTTTCCTATTATTTGAATTTTTAAATTCAAATTACCCACATGCCTCCTAACTTCTAACCACTTGACCTAACCATCCCTCTAAACTAAACCATTCCACCTAACCTTGGATTTTCCTAACCCTATCCTATCTTGCACATTCTAACCTCTTATGGTGTGGATATTCTTCCCTTGAGACACATGACACTTTGGCTATAGGTCTCCTCCCTTGGACACTTGCCCTCTAATGAGCAAGGCTCATTGACACTTGTCACCACAGAGATGACAAGTGTCCCTTCCTCCAACCTCTTCTCCAACCTCCTCCAATTTCACCCTTGATATCTTCAAACTCAATCTTGATCGTTGATTCCTGCCACCTCATCCCTAGCCTTAAATATCCTATAACGATCCCCCATTTTAGAGCAAAAAGGATCCCATCTCATTATCAATTTAGACATTGTTACTATATACATATCATTTGAGCATTGTTGTTATAGGCAATTGCATCTTAGATTTAGCATAATTTGATCATTTTCTAGCATAATTGTTGAATCATGTAGCTTAATCAATATCTTTTCTAGCTTAATTGCATCATCATCATAGCTTAATCATGCATATCTTTAGCTTAAATAGTCTCTTGGATCAATCTAGCTTAATCAATCTCATCTTTTCATATCATTATCATTTCAAATCCTCCATCTAGGTGTAGTCAAGTCACTAGGATTGCTTATCCAGATCTGACAGCAAATCCATACTCGCATCTCTTAGGAGGCGATAGGTCGCTTTGTCATGGTTCATCTTTCATTTTCTTATTTTTGCTAACCATGCTTGTAATGATCTATTGTGTGTTTGTGTTGCAGCTACAACTATCACACTTCACAGGCATGACATTTTGGCGCCCACCGTGGGGCCGAAAATTTCATTTTTGGCATTTTAACATCATCAAATTTTCAATCTAGCAGGTTTCTGGCTAGCTCTGATTCAAAATTTTGTATGAGTTCCCTTTCTATCTCATACAAGATCCTTTGTGCCCTTGTATGAGCATGTGAGAATTGTCATACGATCAGGTGAGAATTGTTGTACAAAATTTTGCTTCCGTGTTTTCAAAACAGATTGCATTTTAGGGTTTTCAAGCTTTAATTTGATTATTACTAATGCTAACCCTGGTCTGTTTATGAGTTTTTTGGTAGCCTAGCTGGTTTTTGTAGGATGATTGTCGAAGATTACGCTTTTAAAAGCTTCATTTCATCAAAACACATCATGACTACTAATGTATCTATTTTGTAGGTTGCGTAGGAGGACTCAACCAATATTGTCTTCTTTAAATTTTTTAGGCACACTTGTTTTGGCTAATGGAAATGAAAAAACATGTCTTATATGTTTTTGATGATAGGAAACTATTCTCTCACCTTTCTTAGGTGATCAGAAAGCTCAACTCATCCTTTTATTTCAATAGTGCATATCTTTAGCAGGCCTGCACTCTTGAGGAGCCTATAAGGCCAAAGCCATTAAGGTCGGTGAGAGGGGAACGACCCAAGTGGGAATGGCTAACGCCAAGTACTCCAACCCACTATAAAATAAATGTGATTTGATGAAAATCAAGTCAACGAAAGTGCTTGGGAATAGCTCTCCTTCGTACCTTCGAGTATATCAAACCTTGGTTTTCGAGGTTGGGAGAGCTCTTAATTGAATTTATACCTCGACACGTTGAATGAATCCCTTACTAGTTCTGATTAAAATTAGAAGCTACTTGATTCACCTCTGAAAGGGGCATAATATTTGTGCAAGAGAGATAGTAACTCTCCAAAGACACTTGCCATATCATGCCCCCATTAGTGTTTGGAGTCGAATAATACAACGCTGAGAATCCATTGCGTGAGACTCAGTGGCCGTATTCTGATTAGCTATTGGGTGTGTACCTAAGTTTGCAAGCAAAGTTTTTCTCTCTCAACCAACTTCCTTAGGGTTTAGTATGTTGTGCTTGAGGTCACTTATCATATCATGTGTTTGTTGTGTCTTCGTCCCTAAAACAGAAAAATCAGACATCTAAAAAACTGGAAAATAGAAGAAAAACATCAAACTTCATTAATAAAAAATCTGTTCAAACAAAGTTTTTGTCTTTGTTCTGTCCTCTGTCGTATGATTTTGTTAGTTTGTTGTACGAGGCATCTAGTTTATTGTCCAATCCAGTGAGAATTATTGTGCGAGTCCTCTTAGCAGAAAAATTTGTGTTATCTTTTATCGTCTGGTTGAGTGGGAATTGTCGTACGAGTCATTTTAGCAAAAAACTTTGTGTTGTGTTTTATCATCTAGCCCAATGGGAATTGTCGTACGAGTCATTTTAGCAGAGAAGTTTGTGTCATCTTTTGTTGTTGTCTGGTTCTATGAGAAACCTCATACGAGTTTATGTCTTTTGTTTGGCAAAATTTCTGGTTTGTCGTATGAACCTGTCTAAATTGTCGTTCGGGGTTGTATAAGGTGTCATACGAATTTATGTCTATCTGTCCATAACTGTCTTCTTGCATGTCTTTTTTAGACCTATCATATTTGCTTGGTCAGTTTACAGTGAGCATAAACACCCGATATCTATCATTATGTACTTAGATTGTCTTCTTGGTTCGCTTGGTCAAGTTACCATCTGTCAAATCGGATTCTAGAAATAGACACCTCAATATTTTCAAGTATTCTCCTTCAACAAGTTCACGATCTAACATCTCAAAGTGCATTATCACCCTCTTTGATAAACTAATCACTAAAAATATAGTTTCTCATCAGGATCTATCATCCTCTATCACGAAACTACAATGTTTGGTAAGGAAAACCTTGTCCCACATCGTAGGATATATCATTCCTATTGGACTTGGTTTTTATCAAAATCATCATCATTGCACTCCAAAACCGAAGATCAAAAAACTTGCAAACATTTAAACACTTGAATCATCTTTTCATGTCATATCATTTTATCACATTTACATTGACAGTTGATCACTTATCAAAACAACTTTTGGACAATTGAATCCTAGCACAATATCTAACACACGTGTATGCCCATTTGAACCAGGGCTCAGAGATGAAAGATTGCAAAAAAAAATAGAAACATTTGAAATAACTGAAAATTATAGAAACATGGAACACAAAGATGAAATAAAAGTTGAAGAGGAAATAATAGAACAACATGTCAGAGACATCAAAAAAGATCCTCAATTTGATAAATTTATGGAGAAAATATTGGAGGGAGACAAAGAAAAATATTTCCTAATGTTAGCAAAATTTGGTGCTACACTCCCCCAAGATTTTGATGTGAACAAATTGACACAAAAGAGAAGTGACCCCCCCCTTAATAATGAATAATATGAGGATATTTTTGGTCTCAAAATTAATGACACGTCAGTTCCCAGTAACCAAAAACAATGAGGAAACTTACATTCCCAAAAGGGATGACGTAGAAATTCTAAATAACATTCAATCCAATGAGGATACAAGAAGGGGTAGAGATGATACAAGATGAGATCAAGATCATCCTAGAATGAAAAATCACAGTTATACAAGAACAAATCATGTTGATAATCCTATCACAACTCTCACACAACAAATACAAACACTGCAAACACAAATTCAAGATATGCAAAGAGGAAATGTTAGAAGATACTCACTTCAATAAATTTGTCCTTATCCATTTGACAAAAATCTAAAATGATACCATTTCGTATAAGTTGTGAAACTCCTAGATACAAAAAATATGATGGAAGCACTGACCCCCAAGATCATATACGAGAATTTTTCACAATGAGTATGGAGTTTGCACATGGGGATACCTACTTGATGAGATTATTTCCAAAAAGCTTAACTGGACTAGCTATGGAATGGTTCTCCAAACTTCCACCTGGAATTAGATCATTCTCAGAATTGGTGGATAAGTTTGTTTCACAATACTCTTACAACATACAACATAAAGTAACAATACTAGACCTATGTAATGCCAAACAAAAGAGTGGAGAACCTTTCATGACATTTTTACAGAGATGGAGACGGTTAGCTTCACGATATCCTTGTACAGTGCCAGAGTATGAAAAATGGACATATTCATCGACAACCTAAATGATCAAATGAGTTATCATCTAAAAATGCAAGGACATAAAAGTTTTGGAAAGATGATTGGTAATGGAATCAAAATGAAGCAAGCCATGATAAAGAAGGGTGAGTTGAAAATATACAAAGAAGGAGTTCACCCTCCTAACAACACTAATAACAACAACAATGATAAGCCAAAGTTTTGGAATATAAATCATAACGTCATCAATGATGGGATAGTGGATAACAACAATGTGAAACCAAAACAACCAGTTTTTAATTTATCCAATCACTTAGCAGCGGCTTAGCAAAACAACAATCACCAAAAAGAAACTATCAAAAATTTCTTTCAAAGGTAATTTACAAACATTGGTGAACCCCTTTGGTTAGCACTAAAGACACTTCTCGCAAACAAATTGATTACTTTTCCAGAAGGAAGGAACTACGAACCTCAAGTAAAACCCCCTTGGTGGAATGATAACCATTATTGCGATTTCCATCGAAACAAGGGACATCACACATATAACTGTCAGTGGTTAAAACATGTCATCCAAGATTTGATTGATAATGGAGTAATAACTATGGATGGACATATGACAAACGAATCTCATACAACTTTTAAAACTTCACTTCCAAACTATGAGAAGGGTGAATCATCAACAACAAATAATTGTAAGGGTAAAGCAAAGGTAAACTACACTCATACATATGATAATGTGGTAAATGTGATTGTAGTTACAGAAAAGAAAAACCAAGAACCTGCTCATGCTTTCATAAGAAGCAAAGCTAGAGTTGTTCTACCGGGTACTACCACTAACATGTCATCCACTGCAAAACAATATAATCTAGTGGAGCAATTGCAGAAAACGCCTACGCAAATATACATCTTAGAACTTTTAAAGTTTTCACCTGCACACAAAGAAATTCCTGAAAGAGCATTAGTAGATACAACAGTGTCCAAAGATCTTGATATAGATCAATTCCAAACCATGGTGGGACACCTCACAACCTCTTACTACTTATCATTCACCAAAGAAGATGACATCTCCTTGCAAGGTCCCCATAATGCTCCCTTGCATATCGAACTCATCATTCATAAGACGTGAGTTAAACATGTCCTAATAGATGGAGGAGCTAGCTTAATTTGCTCTTTGAGTCTAGTCTATGCTCTAGATTATTCAGAAGATGCAGTTGATCCATGGAAAAAGATCACCATCAAAGCCTATGATGAAGAAGAGCATTCCTCTAAAGGAATTGTGATGTTACCCATCAGAGTGGGACCTTTACAAAAAGACACAACATTCCAAGTTCTAGACTTGGACTTATCATACAACATACTCTTGGAAAGACCCTGGATACATGATATACAAGTTGTTCCATCAACATATCATCAGTGCCTAAAGTTTCCCTACAACGGGAAGGAAATCACGATCTTGATAGATTCAAATCCATTTCAGTACTGTAGTAATCTCAAACCAGTTCAAGAAGTCATTGTTCCTCATAATAGGGAGGCATCATCTTCGAACACACAATCTAAATAAAAATCATTTGCCTCAATTTTGTCAAGTATGGAAAAACAAATGCAGCTACGAGATCGAGGGAATGGAGAATATTCAATATCATAATTACCACTTTCTCCTAAATCCTTTGGAAAACCATCAAACTCTAAACAATAACCAATTGTGAAACATCTTCCAATATTTGATGGGGCATTTTTTAGTGCTGGGACCTTATCAAAGGAAACATAAGACAAAGATGTACTACAGTGGCTATACAAGGATGAAGAAGTCCCACAAAAGATAAAAAATGTTCGCATACCTACACAAAAGTATGGAAAAGGATTTAACATTCTTAGAAAAATTGGATACACTGAAACAGGTCCTATAGGAAAAAGAAAAGAAGGTATATCAGAACCTATCCAACCTTACACTCAACAAACTACAGACAAAGCAGGCTTATGGTATGGACAAGTTACTCTACCATCTTTTAGCCAACAACAAGAGGAATATGAAAACAAAGAAGAACAATTGGCAATTGAAGCATAAGAAACATTAGCTAAGAAACAAGCACAAGAAAACATGAAATGGCAAAAGAAGCAAGCTTCAAATCAACAGGAAAAATAAACTAAAAACACCTCCCAAGAAGCATTAAATCTCAATCAAAACAAGCATGAAACTAGTATTACTCAATGAGAACCCATAGCAAGGTTGACATAACTCAATCTCAGTCTAGAAGAAGTTGAATATGAAAGAAGAAAAGATATAGCAAGAAAAGCAGAAAAAACAAATCAAAATATATATGAACAAATTTGTAGATTGCAAGTTGTAAGTGAGATAGATTCTGATGAATGGGAATGGGATTCCTATCACTCTAAGGAATCAACTGAAGAAAATTGATTTGAAGAAGATGTAGGAGTCGATGTAGTTCACACGTATTGAGGGAAAATGTTAGGAACTAGCCCACTTGAATTAGAATCACATTCGACTGACTTGGACTTAATCAAGGACGATCAAGAATCCCTTGTGCAAGGTCATTCTAATGAGAGTACCATTCTAGACATTGAAATACATATTGGAAAATTTGACATACCTATCATGACCCTTGATACCCTTGAAACATCTCAACCTTAGGACCCCTTACCTCTGATCCACCCCGAACTTATTGATTGGGAAAATGAAGGACATACTGCCATTGATGCCTTTCTGAATGACCATGCCATATCTATATATCTTAATGCAATCAAACCCCTAATAAATTTCACCAGGAATCTCAACAATGCATCTTCCAGTCAAGTGGGTGCCAAATCTCCTAGTCACAAAAAAAATAATAAAGAAAACAATATCAGGTCTAATGCTGAAAACCATTTCTTGGCAACATTAGATCAGGAAAAAGTAAAAAGAAAGGACACATCTAACGGTGAAAACCTCCTCGAGGCACTAGAAGATGGGAGTGTTGGGACTCATTAAAATTGAGTCAAGTTTGGAGGCCCAATTCAAATTTTTGCTTTGCATTTCCAAATGAGTCAGTTGAATGGCCTAGTCTGCGAGAGGGTAAAATGGAGCTCAGTTAATCATGAAGAGGTAAAGCTTTGAGACATGTCCTACACCTTTCATTTGGCCTATTCAGTGATGTGAAACTTTCAGAATTCAGTTTGGATAAGTTTATGAGGTACCCATTTTGAGGGGTGAGCTGAAAGTGCATTTTAGGCACAAATGCAAATTTTATTGAGTAGCCTACTTTGGGTGTTTGTATCTTTTTACCTGTTGATTGTAATGAAGAAATTAAAAATGGATTAAATTATATGCATAAATGTGAGTCAATTTGTGAAATTTCAAGTCCTAACAAATCCATTTGCTCAGTTTTCAAAGCCAAATCTGTTTGCAGTTTGTGTGTTTTGGCAAGTCCCTGTTTCGAAAGCTAGTCAGAGCCCTATTTTGCATGAGTGTAAAAGTTTCGTCAGTGAGAGTTATGATAGAATGTTTGTTCTGGGCTAATTTTGGTATAAATGATGAGTTACGTTTCAAATTTCAAGCCTCTGCCAATCCATTTGATCGGTTTTCAAAAGGGTTCATTTAACCATCATTTTCAGTTATCCGTACTTTCAATGCTTTATCAGTTAATGTAGCCATTTTTGTGAGCGCGCCATTTGCATCTAGTCAAGATTTTGGTCAAACTGAGAATTCAAAGATTTAGTATGTACTTTAAGGTACCTATGTTTCAAATTTGAGGGTCTACGGAGGTTGTTTGATATTTTTAAGAAAGGCATCATGTGTTGCCAGAACATTGACTTCATCAGGTTCGTAGTGTCGACAAAGTCAGTTGGCCATTTTTGACGATTAATATCTCTTCACTCGGGACTCATTTTGAGAAACTGTTTGGTAGAGTTCATCCTTGTATTTTAGAGTACACGCCTGTCAGATGGCGAGGTCCAAAAATTTGATTTGACTGGCTTGAAACATACGTCTTCGCAATTAAATGCGAAAATGTGACGTAATTGACTGAAGGTTGCAAAATTCAGTCGGATGATCTGAAAATGATGCCGATCATTTCCAGAGGCATGTTTGACGTTCTTGAAGCATTTCAGAGGTTAGTTGCATGAAAACGCAAAATTTTTTTAGTCGGACCCACTTTGGGGCCTGACCTGGCTCATGATCGTGGATTGATTTTACTGGCGACTTGGTTCACTGAGAGAATTTCGTAATTTTTAAATGGTTGTTCATTGGTAAGTGAAGTGTAATTCCATATGAAACAGGATTTTTGATCGCTAGTCTTGGTGACTATATTGCAATATTTCAAAGGTTTTTTTTTGAGGAATCTAAGTATCAAGTGGATAAAATCCTACAGTGAAAAGAAGATGTATGCTCGCTTGGTGCATTCTGTAATTGAATAGATTGGTAATGTAGAAATCTAGTGCAAGCAAATTGGATTGAAGGCAAAATTATCTTACAAAGGAAAATCCTTTTTTGGTCTCAAGGGATCTAACACTAGAATCCATGGAAGTATCTCAAGATGTACTTTATGAGCTACATGGAGATTGGGATGGAACTGTCACATTATAAGACATTAGCACAAGAAAGATGAACATATTATATGATGCAAAGGAAGTCTTTTCAAATTTTAAAACTCCCATCATTCATAATGAGGAGTGAATCGCCCCAACAAAATCAGTTTTGATTTAGTGGAAAAGTGAGCCAGAGGATGCATGGAGGACAAGGAATGACAAGTATGCAAACCTATTTGCCTTTCTCTCCTCTCCAGTCTCTTGCCTTCACTTCACTGTCTAGAGTGAATAAGAATAAATATTTGGTAGAAGATGCAGAAACGTATCTAATAGACAAAGGAAAGAACCGAAAGTTGGATGAAGCTCATGTCACATTTCCAGAGGCACACATTTTCATTGAGAAATGTAAACTAGATGGCAGATGGTGTCGAAGTTGGCAGCAGAAAACTTCCAATGCAATGCAGATTTGGTAGGTGTAGTTCCAAATGCCACGGGCTGCTAACATCCTCCAAATGTTGTGGGCTACTAACATCCTCCAAATATTGTGAGTTGCAGAGGTAAAAGGCGTAGGTAATGGAGTATGGTGTGGAATAGAAGTTGGCAGGTCCATTCTCCTCCCTGCGTGGTCAAGGTGCTAAAAGGCATATAAAACTTAGCAAAATGCAATTACCTAGTGTAAAGCCCAACTCTCATGCCCTTTGCCAGTCCTCCAAAGTTCACATGAGGCAAAAGAGATTGTTAAGGATCAAAGAGACGAGGATTACTCAATAGAGATCACAAGCACCTTGATAACAACACTTGCTTCAAATGGAAGAGTTTCAGAAGCATTTGACATATATGAGGAAATAAAGAAAGTAGGTCAAGTCCCAGAGCCAAAAGTGATTAGGATTCTAATTGAATACCTTGGAATGCAAAGTAAATTTTCTGAAATGTTTTCCTCCACAATTAAAAGTGAGGGAAAAGTCTTCTGTGGACATTGTTTGTAAAGAGATCTTCTACCTTGTCTGTGAAACGAAAACTATGAAATTGATTCTCAAAGAGTACATGAATGAGGGTTTTCCATTTAATGTAGTTACATTATTGAGAATGTTTCAGGTTTTCCTTGCCTCAGGTGATCAAGCAGATGCTGCAGTAATATTGAAAATAATGTCTCAGAATGATACAAAAGACCAACATGTTAAAATACAAACAAATGCAAATAGCAGGTGTAAAGCCGTAATTTCTTGGTGCTGGTTGGGTGTTGAAAAGAACCATCAAAAAATTCCATGAAAACACTCTGGTGCCATTAAAACTCTCAGGAAAAACCTCCAAAATGCAGTCCCAGGCATGAAGCATTATCCCACATTGGTTGGGAAGTGGACCATTTTGGTATTTAAATACAAAAGCCCACACATCTATAATGTCAAAGCCATCAAGGCTTTTGACAGATGGTGCCCATTGAGTGCCCAAAGTGGACCCCGCGCACGTGGGCATGGATCCCAAGGTGACCAGAGGTGGCAACTGAGCAGCAACCAGGTGGACCCCACACAGGTACGCTTCCTGAGGCAGACTGGGCGAATTTTGCAGAGAAGGGTCGACTTAACCAATGAGCAGGTTCGAGATGATCCAATGAAGCGCATTGATTCACAGGCTGAAGGTGCTCGAAGGTTAAAGGCTACAAAATGGTGAAAGTGAGTTGGCAAAAATGCAGTAGTGGTAAAGATTGAGCAAGTCCAGGTTGATTCGACGGTCCGTGCGGCTTTGCGAAGGCAAGATGCTCACCCATTACAGGCCGTGAAATGGAAAAAGGCGAAATGCAAAATGGCGAAAGCCATGCGGTGATGACATGGTAGGTACAGTCAGATTTCCAGTAGGTAGGTCCCATCCTGGTGGCGATAATGTGGCACAGAGGTGGCACCTAGGTGGATGACAAGCAAGCGGACACGTGGCGGAGTGATGAGGTGTCATCCGAGGTGGTGCCCAGTGGACCCCATTGACCAATCAGGTGCCACCATGTGGCAAATCATCAGAGCACAATCAGAGCAAAAATCAAAGTTAAATGCATGTTAATTATATAGTTCAGACTATATGAATAATTCAAAAATTTAAATGATTGTGCACATTGGAAGGATTAATTTGCCTAGGGCTGTATTTTTGGCCAAAATATGAAGTATTATATGTTTCCAGAAAGCTCTCAGAGTGAGGAATCTAATTATGTAGTCAATTTTGACAAAGATTAGATATTTTGGGAGCAGTTTCGATGGGAATGAAATTCAGTTAGAGAGGAGACACTTGGCAATTTCAGTTGCAGATTTGATTTTCTTCCCTCTCCTTCTTATTCTCAATTCTTCTCATTTGTAAGGGTTCTAAAAATTTTGAAAAAAGCTCCAGATTTAATGGCTTCCATTTTCTGAATATCTTGACCCAAGTTTGTAAATGCTTTTGTTTGGTTTCAGGGTACAAAGGATTTGAGTGCAGCATTCAAGATGTGATTTCTAATTGCAGCCTTTACTTGTGTCAGGCATGAGTAATTTCCCACCATATTGTCTCTGTGTATGCATTTCAATATTATGAATTCAATCCTCAAGGAGGATGAAATTTGTCAATTTCAAGGAAGTTGTGTGATTGTTTGTGGGTATCCTTCAATGAAGGTTTTAAATTCTATAATCAATCATGAATAATGGAATGTGTCCCAGATTTGATAATGTTGTGAATGGATCTAAGTAATGAATTAATATAAGGTGTTAATGCAGGGATATTCTATAAGGAAAACAAATTTGCAACTATAATTGACATATTTGCAATTATGTGTGAGACTCTATTGCCCAATGAACAAGGCATTGGTCTTGCAAGTTTGGGGATGTTTTCAGATAAACATTTTAAAAGAAAATATAATTTCCCTTCATGTTTAGGGGTGTGTGTTCCATTCTTTCCAAGCTCTATTCCATCTTATTGTTTGTATAGATCTAGCCAATCTGTAGTGTTTCCTAACTTGTTGAGCTTGTGAAATGATCTATCTGCTTAGCGTTGATGCAGTTATGTGTTTGTAATCATTGTATTTAATGCATCAAAAGGGTGTCCCCCCCTAGGTCTAGCAGAACTTGAAGTGCGAGAGGATCAATTAGGGTCCTATGTTATGTTGTCCAAGCCCTGATGTGTTTCGTAGACTGAAATTGGCCATTTCATAGAAGGATTGTAGGTGTTCTTGGGTTATCACTTTTGGTGAACAAAAGGGAGATTTGACACTTTACTTGAGTAATATCAAGAAAGGTCATCAATTTTGATCGAACCAATAGAGGCAGTTAACATTGGGACAACAGAGCAACCAAAGATCCTACATCCAACAACTTCTTTGTTAGAAGAAGAAATGCAACAATATATGGAATTATTCAAACAACAGCAAATCAATTTCGCCTGGTCATATTCAAACATGCCAGGATTGGATCCATAGCTTATAATGTACCACTTAAATGTCACTCCAGGAGCCAAACTAGTTAAACATAAATTAAGGAAGATGCATCCACATATCGCTCTCCTGGTCAAAGTAGAACTAAAGAAATTACTGGATGTAGGATTCATTAGACCTGTAGCATATCCTCAATGGGTATCAAACATCATTCCTATTTCAAAACTAGACAAAAGTATCAGAATATGCATAGATTATCAAACATCATTCCTATTTCAAAACTAGACAAAAGTATTAGAATATGCATAGACTTCAGAGATATTAATAATGCATGTCCAAAGGATGACTTTCCTTTGCCTAACATTGACACCATTGTAGATTTAACTGCTGGACACTCCATGTTTTCTATAATGGATGGTTTCTTTGGATACAATCAGATTAAAATAGCACCTGAAGATCAAGAAAAGACAACTTTCACATGTCCATGGGGTACAATCTACTGGAACGTCATGCCTTTTCGACTAAAGAATGCAGGTGCTACATATTAGAGAGCTATGACAATGATATTCCATGACATGATGCATACATTCATGGAAGGTTGTGTGGATGACATCTTGGACAACTCATACAATAGAGAAGACCATATAGTAATATGAGAAAAGATCTTGGACAGGTTAGAACAACATAAGCTACAACTAAATCCTAAGAAATGTGCCTTTGGTGTCACTTCAGGCAAGCTATTGGGATACATTGTTTCAGCTAGAGGTATCAAAGTAGATCCAGCTAGGGTCAAAGCAATCACTGAAATAGTATCTCCCAAGAATATTAGTCAACTAAGATCACTTCAAGGAAGACTACAGTCAATCAGAAGATTTGTTGCTCAACTGGCAGATAAATGTCAACCATTTACTCATCTATTACACAAAAATGTTCATTTCAAGTGGGACCATCAATGTGAGGACGCGTTCAACAAAATCAAGGCCTATCTCATGCAACCACCCATCCTAATGTCACAAGTTCTAGAAAAGCCATTATTACTCTATGTATCAACCACCAAAGTATCATTAGAGTTCTTCTTGCACAACAGGATAATGAAGACAAAGAACGAGCCATCTACTACATCAATAGAACATTAGTGGGATACGAGATTAACTATTCACCATCAGAAAAAGTATGCTTGGTAGTAGTTTTTGCTTCTCAAAAATTAAGACACTATCTACTATCTCACTCCATCAAGTTGATAGCTAAAATTGATCCATTGAAGTATTTACTCAGCAAGGCAACATTAATAGGAAGATTAGCAAAATGGATCATGATTCTAAGCGAGTTTGATATTGAGTATGTAGACAGAAAAGCTATCAAGGGGCAAGTCATTGTAGATGAACTAGCAAAGGCACCACTTCAAGATGATTATCCTTTACAGATTGAGTTTCCTGATGTTGATATCCTAACGGTCACCACAAGAGCATGCCAATTATACTTTGATGGTTCATATACACAACATGGATCAGGAGCAAGTATTCTATTCATCACACCACAAGGTCATATAATTCCAAAAGCATACAAATTAAGCTTTCCATGTACCAACAATACAACTGAATATGAAGCTTTGGTTACAGGTATCAAAATGGCTATATAATGGAACATTACATAACTTCAAGTCTTTGGAGACTCTCAGCTCGTCATCAATCAAATCAATGGCGATTATCAAACAAAGGATGAAAATTTAATGCCTTATAAACATATGGTTGATAATATCAAGAAATACTTTGTAGAAATAACTTTTTAGTGGATTCCAAGGAATGACAACAAAGCAGCAGATGCCCTAGCAACAATTGCTTCTCTACTTCAAACATGGGAAAATCAACAGGGTTATGAATTCCTGGTGGAAGAGTTGTTTTACCCTGCTCATAATTGTCCTGATTCTGAAACTATCTATCACCTTGTTGGGCATGATTCCTCTTGCTATGGCCAAACTTACACATACCTGAAAGATAATACCCTACCTCCTGACTTATTGAAAAATCAAAAGAGAAACTTTATTCACCAATCCTCCCATTATACTCTTGTCATGGGTACCCTATTTAAACGAGGTCTGGACGGTACTCTTTTAAGATGTCTTGAACAAGAAGAATCTGAGAAGGCCTTAAATGAAGTCCATAATGACATTTGTGGCACTCATTCAAGTGGTCTTACCCTTTTGAAAAAACTCATACGCTTGAGCTATTATTGGCCAACTATGGAACGAGATTCTTTTCAGATAGCTAAAACATGCAAACAATATTAGATCCATGGGAATTAGATTCATGCACCAACACAGGAACTTAATGCTTTGGCAACATCTTGGTCTTTCTACCAATGGGGTCTTGATCTAGTAGGAAAGATAAATCCTTCTTCATCTAATGCTCACAAATTCATCCTTATAGCTACATAATATTTCACAAAATAGATTGAGGTAGTACCTCTCATCAATATCACAGGAAAACAAATTGCTGCATTTATCTTGAACTACATCATCTGTCGCTATGAAATACCCATGACCATTATCACTGATAATGGGTGACCATTCAAGAATCAGGATGTCCAAGAACTATGTGAGAAATTCAAAATCCAACATAGATTTTCCACACCCTACTATCCACAAGGGAATGGGCAAGCAAAGGCATCAAACAAAACCATTATGAAAATCCTCAAAAAGACCATGAATGATGCTGGAAGAGATTGGCATATTCAATTAAACCTTGCTCTATGGGCCTACTATACCAGTATCCACACACCAATAGGTGCCACACCTTTCTCTCTTGTCTATGGATCAGAAGCAATGCTACCAATAGAAGTAGAGATACCTTCTCTATGATTATCATTAAAAGGTCTTATCCCAGATGAAGAACAACGAGTATCTAGATTGCAAGAGTTAGAATTGATCCATGAACAAAGACAAAATGCCTTTGATCATTTAAAGATATTTCAGCAAAGAATGTGTCATAATTATAATCATAAGGTCAAACAAAGAACATTTCAAGTTGGGGAACTAGTACTCAAATAAAATCCACGCAACCAGTCAGATCGAGAAAAGAAAGGGAAGTTTAAACCAAACTGATTAGGTTCGTTTGTGGTCACAACAATATTTAGGTCAGGAGCATATCATCTATCAACATAGGAAGGGGATCAGCTCAAGGAACCCATCAATAGAATGCATCTGAAGAAGTTTTATGTTTGAAAAAGCAGAAAAATCCAAAAATAGTGAAAAAGCAGAAAAATCCAAAAACAGTGAAAAAACATAAAATACAAAAACAGTAAAAAATAATGAAAAACAATGAAAAATCAAATCAAATCAAATCAAATATGAGAAAAAGTGCAATAAAAACATATGGTGAAAACTTGGCAAACAAGTGCTCTCTGCCTACTAGCTCTTTCATCTATTGGTTCATGCATCCTTTTGCTTGCATTCTTTTCCGTCAATGTTGTTCTTATCCATAATAAAGCCTTTGTACATATGTAGGCATCCCAGGGGGCTTCTTGCCATGGTTTGGATCATTGGGTATATCATAATGAATTTGTTTCTAGGCTTGGGGCAAAATCCTGCACCTAGTTGGGGGCCAATTTTTTCATTTTTGAGCTTAATCAAATAGGAACAACAATTGTCAGGCAACTCTTATCAAGCAATAACTAAGACACATCCAATGTTGAATACGTGATCAAATTGTCAACCATCAAACTATCATATATCAGTATAAGCACATTCACACAACTTTCAATAGATGATATCTTTTGGATAATGATTTTAACATGATTGTTCAACTTTTCTATCTTGATTTTTGCTATCATGATTTCTGAGTGACTCCAAGATGTTTCTGACTAGAGGAACAAGGAAGGAACATGATATTTTTCTTGTCTGCTATTTGTAAATTAATCAATAATATGTGCAAATTTGTTTGAGGACATGATCATCAGAATATCATCGAAGACATTTCTAATTTACGTATAGAAATGGTTAATACTACCTGTTTTACACAAGCAACACTCATGTCATCTTGGTTCAATTATACCTCAATGCTTGTGCTAACTTTCCATATCAAAATCTAGGAAAGTAGTGCTCAGGTCATCATGGTTTAATTATAACATCAATGTTTGCACTCACTTCCCACATTTTAAAAAGCTCAATGATGATAAAACACAATAACCTAGTGACTGGTCCGGTCATAGCTTTGCATTTCATTTGCATTTAGCTTGCATCTCATTCTTGCATGGGATCTCACATGCTCATTTTATCTAAGGTTAAATCTATCACAGGAATCATCAAGGTATCATCATAAGTGTGTACACAATCAGACTGATGACTCATCTCTCTCCAGATATTGTCGACCCAACATAAATTTAATGTTACTCCCTCAACTGAACCAACATCAATATATTTGAATCTTCCTGCAACTTGATATCAACAAATCTGTCATTTCTTTTCTCAATCAACCTTATCAATTCTATCAATCGATTGCATCTAAATCGATTCTATCATGTCTTATACATGATTTATCTTTCCTAGAACTAGACGTTCTAATCATGTCTTATACAGGATATATCATTCTTGAAACCAGATGCTTTGATCATCTTTGTCTTATACATGAGGTGTCATTCCTGAAACCAAACTGAATCTCGATCTTATCAATCTAATCAATCAAGCTTTATCAATAATCAAGAACCACATCACCATGATCGTAGAACTCATATTTTCATCAACCACAATTGTAGAGATCAAATCATTTCTAATCGGAATATCAATTTCGTAAAAATTCACACACTCTAAAAAATCAATTATCTCAATTGATCTCCTGAGGGGGCATCATCGTACTGCAATTTATCAATCAATGTTTGGGGCATCCTATTGAACCAATATAATCATCAAAATGAGATTATTCTTTGAATCAACGTGTCATCACACCTCGCTTCAAAGAGAGGCAAAATCTATACACCTAAAAATGGTCTGAAGATAATTAATTAAATAAGTAATTATTTAATTAATCCCCCTCCCTAATTTAATTGAATTCATTAGCAATTTGATTAAATTATCCCTTTCATCTACTTATTAATAAAGTTAAGGATTTATTTATTAAGTTCATTCCATGGTCTCCTTTGATTAATTAATTCAAATTAATTAATCCTCCCCCCATTTCAATCAATTCTTCTAATCCTCTGATTAATTAAAACAAATCAATTTATGAGTTGCTGAAAATTAATTAGTCTTTTCCTATTATTTGAATTTTTAAATTCAAATTATCCACATGCCTCCTAACTTCTAACCACTTGACCTAACCATCCCTCTAAACTAACCCATTCCACCTAATCTTGGATTTGCCTAACCCTATCCTATCTTGCACATTCTAACCTCCTTATCCTAACCTCTTATGGTATGGCTATTCTTCCCTTGAGACACATGGCACTTTGGCCACATGTTTCCTCCCTTGGACACTTGCTCTCTCATGAGCAAGGCTCCTTGACACTTGTCACCATAGAGATGACAAGTGACCCTTCCTCCAACCTCTTCTCCAACCTCCTCCAATTTCACCCTTGATATCTTCAGACTCAATCTTGACCGTTGATTCCTGCCACCTCATCCCTGGCCTTGGAAATCCTATAAATATCCCCCATTTTGAAGCACAAAGGATCCCATATCATTATCAATTTAGACATTTTTAAAATATGCATATCATTTGAGCATTGTTGGTATAGGCAATTGCATCTTAGATTTAGCTTAATTTGATCATTTTTCAGCATAATTGTTGAATCATGTAGCTTAGTCAATCTCTTTTCTATCTTAATTACATCATCATCATAGCTTAATCATGCATATATTTAACTTAATTAGTCTCTTGGATCAATCTAGCTTAATCAATCTCATCTTTGCATATCATTATCATTTCAAATCCTCCATCTAGGTGTAGTCAAGTCACTGGGATTGCTTATTCAGATCTGAGTGCAAATCCATACTCGCATGTCTTAGGAGGCAATAGGTCGCTTTGTCATGGTTCATCTTTCATTTTCTTATTATTTTCTAACCATGCTTGTAATGATCTATTGAGTGTTTGTGTTGTAGTTGCAGGTATCACACTTCACAGGCACGACAGACTCCTAGGTATGCAAGGTTGAATCATTCAGAATATCAGATCATTGGAGATAAGAGCAAATGAGTGATGACAAGAAGAAGGTTGGCAGTTGAAGAGGTATGCATAATTTATCAAATTGAACCAACATGATTAGTTGAGGCATGTAATGATAAATGTTGGATGAAAGCTATGGAAGAGGAATTGGATCAGATAGAAAAGAACAACACTTTAGTTCTCTGGGTTAAAAGTAAAAATGTTATTGGAACTAAATGGGTTTTTAGGAATAAATTAAATGAAGATGGATAAGGATATTCTTAGAAGGAAGGAATAGATTATGATGAAACTTTTTATCTGGTAGCAAGGATTTTTAGATATTTACAAGGATCAACTAAATATGGTTTGTGGTATCCTAAAGATGATGAATTTACACTATGTGCATATACAAATGCAGATTGGGCTGGAGCTATAAATACCGAAAAAGAACATCCAATTGAGTTTTCTTTCTCGGAAATAAATTTGTTTCATGGATCAACAAGAAATAGTCACACACTTCTTTATCTACTACTGAAGCTGAGTATGTTGTTGCTGCTACTAACTATACACAAGTTTTATGGATGAAGCAAATGTTAAAAGATATAACGGTAGATTATGATGAACCAGTAGTTATTTAGTGTGATAACTCTATTGCTATTGACATATCAAGGAATTCAACATTTCATTCAAAGATAAAGCACATATCAATCAAGTATAACTTTTTGCAGGAAAAGGTAGAAACAAATGAAGTCAGATTGGTTTATGTGAACACTAAAGAGCAAATTGTAGACATCTTCACTAAACCTTTGCCTAGGGAATCATTTGAGTACTTTAGAGACAGATTGGGGGTCTCTGCTCCTCTGGTAGAGACTTAAGTGATGTTGATTGGCATCGGTTCGGCATTCATTAATAGAACTATCATTCATTCCGGATTGATGAGTTGGTGTTACTACTCAAGGGGAGTAGTCAACTATATGGTTTAGAGGATCCATGGTTTTTCTTTGATATTTATGTCAGATTTTTGGCATTGATGTCAAAGGGGGAGAGATACACATGTGAAAAACAAAGCTTAACAAAGATACCAGTCACAGGGGGAGCTTGATCTATGGTTTGGTTAATTGGTTCAGAGCTTCATTGATATATCATTTGTGGTAGATTGTTGGATGTCTTCGATTGGGGGAGACTTGTTTGGAATTTCTTGGCACTTGGATGTTTTTCACATCTAGTGTTGCCATCAATGCTAAAGGAGGAGATTGTTGGAAATTTGGAGGAATTGATTATGTGTTGCATTGATGTCTGTATATGGTGAAAATGGATAACAATAATAACAAAATTGAAAGGCTAAATGAATTCAACCATAAAACCCTAGCCTAACAACAACAAAGATCCACCATAACATATGAAGATTACCTAAGACAATGCAAATCAAATGAAATCACAAAGATTATACCATCACATGTCCAATAGGGTTTGGATCTCCATTCTTCCTATCTCCATTGATCTTGCTTGATATATTTGCTCTCAGATTTTATGTGCACAAGAGCTCAACAAAGAACGGAATGTGGTTGCAAGTAGGATCGTAGTGTAGTTAAGTGATCAAATAGTTCATTAGGGTTTGATAATGAAGGAAGCATCTCCTTATATAGAAGACACTATATGAAATGGAGGGATAAAATTGAGAGGTGTAAAAGGAGGTTGGCTATGATTAGAGGGTAGGTAAAAGAAATAATAAAATAATGAAAGAGGTAGGTAGTGTAGGAATTAAGAGATGAATGACATGTGTCATGGGTAGAAAAGGCTAATGAATTAATTAAATAAATAAATATTTATTTAACTAATAGAAGAAATGGGATGAATAAATAAATAAATAAAATATTTATTTAATTTAGGAAAAGGATAATTTAAATAAATAAATGTATTTATTTAAATGAGAAATAAGGCTAGAAGAGGATAAATGAATTAATTAAATAAATAAAGATTTATTTAATTAATAGAAGAATTAAGCGTAGATAATTAAATAAATAAAATATTTATTTAATTAAACATGTCAATTTTGGGTGTCTACATTTTGCCCCTCTTTGAGACAATGCGACTTGTCGCGTTGTTTCAAAGAAGATAAGATGAACTGATACAGAGTTGCCCCAAGATGAGAATGATATGCCCCCTTGAGAGATTAGATGAAAATGTCTGAAAAGATTGCAAACAATCTCTCGATAAGGAAGATGGGATAAACTAGATTGACCGGATAAAGTGACAGAGTCGCAGGAGAATGAAGACTGACTCGGGAAATGAGGGCGAGGGCTAGGGTAGTCTATAAGATAAACCACGGGGGAAATCCTCATTGCCATCCACACATCCACAAGAGCAGAGTGCAGAGCGAAAATAGAGCAGTAGTAGTCAGCAGCGATGGCTTTCATTCACAAATTCGATCGCGTTCGCTGATTCCAAAGGCCAGCAGAGGCAGGAGAGCCGGTGAGTACCACCAAACCTCCTCGTACTTTGATGCATTTATTATTGTCATTAATGCATGGTAGATAGGGAAATAAATGTGCATTACGTTAGGGTAAAAAAAATGTCAAAAAATAGCTAGGTGCGTCTGCGTTGGTGCCAGGCGCGTCTATGCTCGCGAGGCACGTCTGTGTTTGTGCCAGGCGCGTTTGTGTTGTAAAACACGTCTGTGATGTGTAGGCACGTCTATGCCAAGAAGGCATGTCTATGTCACCCAGGCGCGTCTATGCAGAGCATAGGCACATCTGTGCAGAACAGGCACGACTGTGCAGTCTTCAAGCACGTTTATGTCAGGAAAGCGCATTTGTGTCAAAAAAAATGTGAATTTGTGTCTTCTAGGTCAAATCGATAGTTTTGTGATGAACATACGTTGTCGATTGGATAAGCTGCTGAGAGGATACACTCAAGCAGGTCCTTTAGGGAAGACTAGAATAGATCAAGGCACTTTGTGATGAACAATGAGTACTAAGATAGAGTACTTTGTGATAAACAAAGAGTACTAAAATATGAGCAGCACTTTGTGATGAACAGGGAGTGCAAATGTGAGCAGCACTTTGTGATGAATAGGGAGTACCACTAGGATAAATAGCAACATTTTGTGATGAACAGTGAGTGTCACTAAGATAGATAGCAACACTTTGTGATGAACAGGGAGTGTCACTAGGATAGAATGTCATATGCATTTAGATAAAAAAGTAGCATTTTGTGATGAACAGTGAATGCCACTATGACTGACATAATTGATTTGCTTGACTGCAGGAGTATTTGCCTATGTTAAAGTCATGGGAGAGATTCCCATCGACTCAAAGGTTGTGGCCTAAGCTGATATTTGAGAACCAAGCTATGATTGAGGCCATGGGTCTGAGACATATTCTGTATGTGCTTGAGTTTTAGGTGAACATGGGATTGCTGACTGCACTGGTGGAGAGATGGTACTCCGAGACTTGTACTTTCCATTTGCTGATGGGGGAGATGATAGTCACCCTAGAGGATGTATACAGGATTTTATGGATACCGATCAATGGGGAGCTGATTCCATACGATCGAGACAAAGATAGGGAGGCCCTGAGACGAGTGTTCCAGGACCCAGGACTGGAGATGAGGGTAGGGCGTGTGGCTTGGGACACCATGATTGCTACAGGATTAGCGCTGCCAACAGTGATAGGAGGAGCGATCAGTGGGTTCTTGTGTCCTGATAGAGCGACATGAGGGTTGGCTGTGGGCTAGGGAGGAGCATTGGAGACACTGGTGACACAACACACCAGATATGCCTGGGGACCATGTGTTTTGGCACACCTGTACTATGAGCTGCATCAATTTGTATACCACAGGTCAGTGGGATTGGGCTACAGGGTGACATTGTTGCAGGTGTGGACTTATGAGCATCTGCCAGTGATGAGACCGATACATTTTAGAGGCAGAGGTCACAGGCGCAGTTTTGTTCACTTGTATGATATGATCACGTTGTAGCCATGGATTGGCAGGTTAGAGCACTAACGGTGGGTGATTGATGATATTGACATGGTCATATGGAGGCCATACTTGGGATGTGAGCAGTGGGAGTATGATGTGGTAGAGCTTCCCTACACCTTCCAGAGAAGGTACCTGATTGGGCGGATGCCCTATGTACTAGAGAGATAGCTTGTGGACAGGGTGGGCAGGCAATTTGGTAGGATCCAGAGGATGCCACAGGGCTTAGGCATGTATGCACAGACAGTCAGGGATCAAGTGCAGTTTGGACCCTTGTTATCATATGATCAGGCTATGATGTAGCTAGTAGAGATGATGCTCCTACCCTGGGACATGTGGTCAGAGATCGAGGATGCCGGCATGGATACCGAGTACACAACATACTGGGCCAAGCATCCATTCCCATGCCTGACAGATCCAAGAGAGTTATTAGATGGAGATGGTGGTGGGGATGATGATGATGATGGAGCCGATGGGGGTAGAGGCCGACGGAGGAGGAGGGGGGCAGTTGGAGAGAGGAGGGTTGCATCGTGGAGGGAGAGTGGAGAGGAGAGGCATGCTCAGGTGGTGAGAGGTCACGGTGGATTGCCGCTATAGGTGCCAGCAGCACAGGGTCCCAGATAGGTGCAGGTATAGGGACAGGTACAGGGATAGGTACCAGTATAGGCACAAGCATAGGAGCGAGCACCTGTACAGGGAGAGCCATAGGCAGAGCCATGGGGGGCCGAGGCAAAGGAGGATGAGCTGACAGAGCTGAGGGAGATCTGCCAGGGACAGGCAGATGAGATCCAGGACCTAGAGAGGGAGAGGGATAGGCTCAGGAGGTGGCTCAGAGATACCGAGCAAGAGTGGGACCAGACCATTTAGCGCTATATAGAGGCTGAGACAACATTGAGGGCTGGGAGACAGGCAGCAGAGGACATAGGGGCCGGATATGCCTATATTCTGTGGGCCGAGGAGGAGATTGCCTACTGGTGGGATCTCTATTATGGTGCAGTGCCAGTAGATCAGTGGGCGAAGAACTTCCATAGACCATCGCGGACAGCGATAGCTATGAGAGGGAGCTGGAGGAGACAGGAATCTAGTGGTGGGGTTATGGGTTCTCCACCACCACCAGAGAGAGGGGACATGACGGATGATCCTGGGGCAGGTCCTTTGGGGGCTTAGATTTTGTCGAGGCCAGGCGGCTTCGAGGGAGGAAGTTCATCATAGTCGTAGAGGGCTCCCTATGTATCAGTATTGTACCATTTTTGTATGATGATGTAGACTCCTTCGGTTGATTGTAGCCATATAATTTTGACATCATTGTATCATGACACTTTATATATATATGAGATGATTCATCTTTGCAGCAGTTATATGCATGTGTATCTATGTGATGAGATGTTCTTATGATGTTTGTTTTATGTAATGCTTATGATATGGATGCAAATATGTACATAATGCAATGCAATATTTTTTTTCTTTTATGTTTTATATGTGTATGCATGATGCAAATATGAATGTATGAAATGTCAATGAATATGATAATGCAAATAACTATTTTCATGATAAAAAATGTAAAATATGCTAACATGCATTGTGTGCAGGATGTGATGCAGTTGTGATATCTATATGTATGTATGAAATGCTTATATGTGGTAATGCAGGTACAACTACATGAAATGCAAATGTTTTTGGTGTGTCATTATACTCAGTCATGTGATAGCAGGCTATGTGGACTTGAGAAGGATGATGGAAGTCAATCAAGAAAGGGGGATGGAAGATAGAAGATATGAAAAATGAAATGAGCTTCTTGTGTGTTATCATCATTGAGCTTTATTATGGCAAGTAGGTTATGACAATCAAATCATATGTTTGACCCAGAAAGTCATTATACCCATTTGCATGGAGATAAGATAGTCATAAACAAGGAATGCCCTAGTTCATACTAGACTCACAGTGTCCTCATATCCTTGGACAAGTCATAGCATTACTAAGAGACAATCCACAGACAACAAAGAAAGATAGGTGACGATAGCCCATCCTTGCCTTTCTAGTCAAAGACATCCTAGAGATAGAATCTCTAGTCAGAGACATCCCAGAAAAGCTAAAAGACATGTCACCAAAAAAAGATGAAATAAAAAAAAAACCAAGACTCGACACCAACATCCACTGTAGTCCTCAAGTTTAGTGTCTTTTGTCACTTGTATAAGTCTTATTTGATTGTGGTCACAATGTTTACTTTCACAAAAAGGATAGATAGCATAGAACCATATGTTGTCTGAGTTTGTTGAAAGATTTGATTTGTTGAAGCCCATTGTTGCTGTTGTGTCTCATTTGAAACTGACTGAATCCATGAAACTGATACTTTATTGCGGAGAAGATGAAACTTTATTGCAGATTGGCGATGCAGATGTTGTTTTATTGTGGATTGTGTGCGAATAGACTGAAGGAAGCTGGAAGAAACTGGACTCCTCGAAACATGTGATGTTCTCAGTTCCACACCCCTCACTAGATGTAGGATTTGCCTTAGCCACATATAGGAGCTGATTTATTATAGATGGAAAGGGAGGTGAAAAGGGAGGTTTATTATGAATGGCAAACCAATCTTGGGTAGATCAATAACAAGCCATGATGGGAATGGGTAATTTTATTATGAACAAATAGGTTGTGAGTGTGTGTAAAGTGAGAGGATGAAAGTGAATCTTGAAGGAGGGAGGAGCAATGTCTCTACACATGGCGTTGGTCACCCATTTTTCACCATGGTACTTGCCCAGGGTGCCACCGAAGTGGTTTTCACTGTTGGACGAAATTATTTCTCTTTACTTTTTTCAATTTTTCAATGTTTTTTGTGTCACAAGGCGCCTGTTTGCCAGGTTTTCATCAAGTAACGATTTTTATGTTTTATAATTTTTTTTTTTGTATTTTTGATTTTTTTTAAAAAAATTTTGTATTTTTTGAATTAGGATATTCTGAAGAGCTATGTGTAAAACCTGCGAAGGTGCATGCTGTTGATAGGATCCTCCAAAGGTTCACCTTCTGTAGTTGAGAGTTGATATGCTCTAGATCCATATGCTGCTGTAATGATGTAAGGACCAAGCCAGTTTGGTTCGAACTTGCCCTTCTTCTCTCTGTCTTGCTGATTCTTAGGGTTTTCTCTGAGAACCAAGTCACCTACCTCAAATGTATGAGGCTTGACTTTATGATTGTAGCTGCAACTCATCCATTGTTGGTAAGCCTCGAGATGATTAAAAGCAGTTTGTCTTCGTTCATCCAGTAGTTCAAGTTCCTGTAAGTGAGAGACCCTATAGTCTTCATCACTGATAATGTTTTTCAAAGAGACCCGTAAAGAGGGTAGCTCGACCTCAATAGGCAAGATGTCTTCAGGGCCATAGACAAGTGAATAGGGTGTAGCTCCTGTAGGTGTGCCGACACTTGTGCAGTAGGCCCAAAGTGCAGGATTAAGTTGGATATGTTAATTACGGCTAGCGTCGTCGACTATCTTCTTTAGGATTTTAAGGATTGTTTTATTAGATGCCTCAGCTTGGCCATTACCTTGGGGGTAATATGGTGTGGAGAAATGATGGGAAATATGGAAGCGGTCACAGAGTTCATGAACATCCTGATTTTTGAAGGGATGCCCATTATCAATGATAATGGAAACAAGAATACCGTATCGACAAATGATATAGTTGAGGATGAACGTGGCAATTTATTTTCTAGTGACTTGTGTGAGAGGCACAACTTCAATCCATTTTGTGAAATACTCTGTGGTAGTGATAATGAATTTATGACCATTGGAAGAAGGAGGGTGAATCTTGCCTATGAGATCGAGTCCCCATTGACAAAAGGGCCAAGGAGACGCAATTGGTTGTAGTTCTTGTGCTGGCGCATGTATGAGGTCTCCATGAATTTGACATTGCTTACATTTCTTGACAAACTGATATGAGTCCTTTTCCATATTGGGCCAGTAATATCCAGTCTCGATGAGTTTCTTGGCCAAGGTAGGACCACTAGCATGTGGACCACATATCCCTTCATGTACTTCATGTAACGCAATCTGAGCTTCATCGCTTTCTAAACATCTAAGAAGAGTGCCATCTAGACCTCGCCAGTATAGGATATCAGCTAAAATGACATATCGAGAGGATTGGCAAATGAAAGTGTGACGTTGGTTATTTGATAGATCAGGAGGTAGGGTATTGTCGTGAAGGTATGTGAAAATGGAACCATATAACTGGGAATCGGGACCGACAATACATATCGTCTTAGTAGGAATGATCTCATATGAAGGAACCAAAAGGTTATCCACCAAGAACTCATAGCGGGTCTCATTTGGAGGTAGATCAATCAATGAAGCAATTGTAGCCATGGCATTTGCGGCACGATTCTGCTCTCTTGGTATCTACTCAAAATCTATATTTGTGAAGTGTTGTTTCAGGTCATCCACCATTTGTTTGTAAGGCATTAATTTTTCATCTTTTGTTTGGTAATCATTAGTTGCTTGATGGATTACAAGTTGAGAGTCCACAAAAACACAAAGTTCCTGGATCTTCCACTAAATTGCGATCCGTAATCCAGTTGTTAATGCCTCATATTCTGCTATATTGTTAGTGCAAGGAAATGATAAGCGGTATGATTTTGGTATAGAATCCCCTTGAGGGGTTATAAAGAGGATGCCAGCTCCTGCCCCATGCTGTGTGTATGAGCAGTCGAAGTACAGTTGCGATGGCTTTGCATGTGACATTGTTAAAATGGATTTATCTGGAAATTCTGAATTTAGAGGAACATCATCTATCATGGGAGCATCTGCTAATTGATCTACGATGGCTTGTCCTTTTATTTCTTTTCTATCCACATACTCGATGTCGAATTCACTCAGGATCATTACCCATTTGGCCAGTTGCCTAGTAAGTGTTGCTTTATTGAGAAGGTATTTCAATGGATCTATCCTGGCCACCAACTTAGTCTTATGAGTGAGCATGTAATGTCATAATTTTTGTGAAGCAAAGACCACGGCGAGACATGCACGCTCAATTGTTGTGTAGTTTAGCTCATATCCCACCAATGTGCGATTGATATAGTATACTACCTTTTCCTTGCCCTCAACAATTTGTTGTGCTAAGAGTGCCCCTAGTGCTGTTGGAGTAGCTGATATGTATAGTAACAGAGGCTGATCTGGAACTGGTGGCATCAGAACTGGCGGACTCAGAAGATAATCTTTGAGTGTCTGGAAAGCCTGTTGACAGTTATCATCCCATTTGAATTTGATGTTTTTATGTAGCAGGTGCTGAAAAGGATTACACTTATCTGCAAGTTGCGCTATGAATCTTTGTATGGACTGGAGTCTTCCTTGTAAAGACCAAAGTTGACTGATATTTCTTGGTGGTGGCATTTCCAAGATGGCCTTGACTTTTGCTGGATCAGCTTCGATTCCTCTTTTGGACACAATGAATCCTAGAAGCTTCCTGGAGGTTACTCCAAAGACACATTTCTTGGGGTTTAATCTTACTTTGTACTTTTCCAACCGATCAAAGATGACTAAAAGTATGTCCAAATGTGTATTTTTGTCTATTGATTTACCCAAGAGGTCGTCGACATAATCTTCCACGGTTACATGCATGAGATCATGAAAGATAGTAGCCATGGCTCTTTGATATGTAGCACCTGCAATTTTTAGCCTAAAGGGCATGACATTCGAGCAGAAGATTCCCCAAGGACAAGTGAATGATGTTTTGTGTTGATCCTCGGGCGTGATCCTTATTTGATTATAACCAGAAAATCCATCCATCAATGATAACATTTCATGACCTGCTGTGAGATCAACAATCAAGTCAATATTTGGTAATGGGAAGTCATCCTTTGGACAAGCTTTGTTGATGTCCCTGAAATCTATACATATTCTGATGCTATGATCTGGTTTACTGACAGGCACTAAATTGGAGATCCATTCAGGATAGTCAATTGGGTGTATGAATCCGACATCCAATAATTTCTCAAGTTCTGCTTTGACTAGCAATGCCACTTGTGGATGCATTTTTCTTAATTTTTGTTTCACTGGCTTTGCCCCCGGTTTGACTATCAAATGATGCATTACCAAATCTGGATCTAATCCAGGCTTATCAGTGTATGACCATGCAAAGTTGATTTGTCATTCTTTGAAGAAACTTATGAATTTTGACCTTTCTAACTCCGTCAATGATTGAGCCAAGAATATGTTGTGTGGAACCTCTTCTGTACCAATGTTTGTTTTGATAGTCTCTTCTACCAACATGGATGACTTTTCTTCATATGATGTTGGGAGAATGTCGAGCATTCCATCTTCGGGTGCCTCAAAGAGGTTTTTGCCCTCAGATACGTCCTTTCTTTTTACTTTTTTGGGGTCAGATAGCACCATAGTGTGGTTTTCGCCATAAGACCCTTGGTTTGTTCTTATTTTCACATTTTTACGATTGGAAGGTCTGACACCCTCACCAAAATATGCCACACTATTGAGTTCTATAGTGTATCCCGCTTTATGGTCCCTAGGAGGAAGATCGTCTCGTATGCCAAGATAGTCAATAACAGCTTCATCATTTTGGAATGTGTCAAATTGTGCTGGTCCTTCATGATCCCAGTCAATGAGTTGATGGTGAACAAGGGGAAGGCCTTTAATGTCTTCAAAGTTACTGGGGCTAAGAGTGAAGATGTAGTTATATTTGGGTATGTCAAGGTAATTATCGAGGTCATCGATGGCACTCTCCTCATCAGTCTTGATCATGAGCGAATCCAAATTATCATCACTAGTAGTGCATTCTGGGACAGGTGTTCTCATCCTATGTGATTTCAACCTAGAACCTTGAGACAAGGACTGTGTGGAATCTTCATGGGTTGTTTCTTGACCTACTCTAAACTTTTTACAAAATTCCTCTTCTTCTGTGGGTTCAGCTGGCTCTCTGAATGTCTCAGTGAGCTCGTAGTCACTGGAGGATTTGTCTAAATCCCATTCCCATTTGTTGGAGTCTGTGGAATAGTGATCCTCTTGTTGAATTTTGGCAGCTTTGATTTGTAAGGCTTCTTCTGTCCTTTGAGTGTGGACCTTAGAAGTCAGGAAACCAAGTCCCTTTGAGCATTCCCTTTTGAAAGCCAATTCAGGTTGTAAAGGTTCAATGATGCCTTCCTTTCGTAACCCAAGAGGGCTTTTTCCATCATACCCAATTTTTTGTAGAATCTTGAAGCCCTTGCCATATTTCTCACATGGTAGACTGATGTGATCTTGTGTGTCATCTTCAATGCCTTTGTAGAGCATTGTGTATAGGTCTTCTTCTTCCAGTTCACCCCATCTTTGAAAGGTAGTAGGGTCCCATTTGAGTACCATGATGGATACTTGCTTGTTAGGATGTGGTCTTCCATATTCTTTTGGGGAACTCATGACTTGTCGTAAGTACATGGTCTGATTTAATGTGTATTCCCCAATGGCTTTGTCCTAAAATTTGCCTTTTAGCTCACCTTGTTTTTATGTCGAAGGTTTTAATGACTCAGGATCAATGTATGCCGAAGAAGGAATAGCTTCACGATTACTGGGAATGATGGTCTCAGTTTTTGATCTCAGGTTATTGCAATATATGAACGTATTAGGATCACCGTTAACTATTATTTCTACTCCATTGTGAGGAACTTAATGCATTGGTGATATGTGGATGGGACTGCCCTCATTTCATGAATCCAAGGATGTCCTAGCAATATGTTATAAGTGAGGTCCAGATCTAGGACTTGACAAACCACATCCTTTGTAACTGGCCCAACTCTAAGAGGTAATGTGACTATGCCCTTGGACGAACGTTCTTCATCATCATATGCCTTGATGGTGATTTGATTTGTAGAATTCACAACTTTATTAGAATATCCCAATTGTTTAATTGTGTTCAATGTATAAATGTTTAGACCAGCTCCTCCATCTATCAGGACTCATTTTATTCGATGTTTGTGTATGAAGGCTTCAACGTGTAGTGGTGCATTATGTGGCTGACTTACATAGGCATAGTCGGCTTCTATAAATGTAAGGGAATGTGGAATGGAAAGGTATCCCATCATGGCTTGAAACTGGTCCACGTTCAAATCAGTAGGAACGGTGGTGTCTCTCAAGATTTTGTCAAGAATAGCTTTATGAGCGGGGGATATGCGTAAGAGATCAAGGATGAAGATGAGCGCGGGTGTCTTCCCTAACTGTTATATAAGGTCATACTCAGGTTTGGTGGATGAAGAAGTGGTGTTTTTAGTTGAAGCCCCTTGCAAAGTGATTTTACCTCAACGGGTTGTAACATGACATTCAGAGGTAGGTTCGGAAGAAGATCCAACACCTTTTAGGACAATTTTGGGTCTCTGAGTAGAATTCTCAGGGTTTTTGTCCTTGATGATAATAGTAGAGACATAATTGTCCATCGAGATGTGATTTATGGTTGAATCATAGTTATAAGATGCTCTGGTATAGTTGGTTTGATCATCTATGGCTTTAGCTTTTCCCTTGTCATGTTTTGGGAATGGTTCCTTAAACATCTCATGTTCTTGATTGGATGAGTGTCCCTCAATCTCAATGTCACCTCTATCAATGAGATCTTGTACAATGTTCTTCAGACGATGACAATTTCCTATCTTGTGACCCTTGCTCTTATGAAATTCACAATACTCATCATCATTCCACCAATTTGGTTTAACCTTTGGTTCATATGGAGGAAAATCTGGAACTGTGATTACCTTGTTTTCCACTAGCTTCTTGAAAATTGACTCAAGTGGTTCTCCCAATGGGGTGTACTTCCTTCATGATCTGGAAGTTGTTTGAGTATTCACTTGATTATTTGTAGAACTTGATCCCGAAAAGATGAATTTGGGTTGCACTGTATTGGCATCAACAACACCATCATTGACTGTGTTCTTGTTTTTATTCCAAAATCTTGGCTTGTCTTTTACTTTAAAGTCATCTTTGTTTTCCTTGAATATCTTAATGACTCCTTGCTCAATTAGGACCTTCTCTATTGCTAAGACTTTTTAAATGACATCCTTGAAGGTGGAAAAACAAGCTTTTCTTAGATCATAGCCAATGTATTTGTTAACATTTTGTGTGAACATCTCTACCATTTTTTTTTGTGGAATTTTGCAAGAGCATCTGCTGGCTAGATTCCTCCATCTTTGTAAAAATGATGCAAAAGACTCTCCCTCTTTTTGCTTGGTGTTGCACAAAGTAGTGACTGATATGTCTGTCTCTATATTGTAGGAGAAATGTTGAATAAATGCCTTTGGTAAGTCACCCCATGACTTAATACCAGGTGGGAGTTGGGAGAACCATTACATAGCTTGATCACCTAAGCTTTGTGGGAATAATCTCATCAAATATGTCTCTTCTGCTGCTACCTCAATGCAAGCTATGAAAAACTGTCTTATGTGTGCCTTAGGATCCCCTTTTCCTCTATACTTATCAAAATTAGGCGTCACAAAGTGTGTAGGAAAAGGAGGCATTGGAATGATTTTGTCAAATGGATAAGGACATATGTCTCTCATTGTGTATGTTGGCTTTGGTGTATTTATGTCCTCCATTTTCTTTTGTAAGTCCCTGATTTGTTGCTCCAAATTGCTCTTAGGTGGAGATCAACTTCTTGAACCATACCCCATGTTTGAGGCACCAATTGGAGGAGGAGCATGTTGCATATATGGATGATATTGATCATACACATGTTCATATGGAGGAGGTCTATAGTGATGCTGCATATATGGACCACTTGGTATAGATTCATGTTGAGGAATGCCATATCTATTTTGTGCATGTATACCATACTCTACAGGCATGTCATGTTCTAATGTATTGCCCCCAAATTTGACACGGGGTTTCCTTGTGTCCAAATTTTGAGCATGCCTGTGAATATCCAATTGTTTTGGTGGTTGATCTTTAGCCTGATTATGTGATTGAGCATATCTTTCTGCATAAGACGTCCATAATGGTCTGCAAAGGTGAGTATCATATGCTTGACCATGTGTATGTGGGACCTCTGGTTTTTGAAGCAAAGATGATGGTGATTCAGGTACCATATATGGTCCTCTATTTCCTCCACTATTAGGCCTCCTTTGATCCATGTTGGAGTGAGTTTGTTGCAAAGGTCGATTTTCCATTATTTGAGACATGTCAAAATCATGAGGTATCTTGGCTCCACTTTGTGCCATCATTTGTAAGAAGTATTGTTTATCCCTCCTCATTATTTCCTCAACCAATCGATTGAAATGGGGATTCATAATGGATTCTTCCACATCTACTGAATGTATGGAAAAGTTGTCCATATTGTCATTGTGTGTATCATTGTTGTTTGTAGTGTCCCTGTTCTCAACATTTGGAATGCTTCCAGAGACATCCATGTCAGGTAATATGTTATGATTAGTATTGAAAAAGACATCATTGTCATACTCATAAACACTCATGTTTGCGGACTCTTGAGCCTCTTTAGTTTCTCTTCTAGATTTTTGAAGATGGGTTTCAACCATGAACTAGGTATTGACCAAGATGTGTGAGACTAGATGAAAATGGAAAAAGTACGGAAGACCAAGAGTTGGATGGAATGTAAATGAATCTGAGGTGTACTTGCAATGTCCAAAATGTAAGACCAAGTATGTATGTAGTAGAGTAGGTGTGACTTCCAAAGAGAGGATAGTTTCTCTTGATGAGGTAAGTTGACCTTGACTCTAAGTAAGACCAAATGAGACCCAAAGGTAAGAAACCTTGATGAGGGACCACTTAGCAAAGTATTGTTGTATGTAGTGTGTTGACAAAGCATAGTGAGGACAAGCAAGTGACCTTTTGACTCAAGTTTAGACAATTGTGAATGTAAAGTGAGATGTGAAGCAATGATGGACTGTGTGAGACCCAAAGACAAGTTGAATGCTAAATGAAACCTGGAGAAATAACCTAGGAAGCTCAAGAATTCCGAAACTGATTGTGTTTGTTTGCTGGACTGTAACAGTTTTTTGTTGTTTCAATTCTGATCATAGATGCACCTGTATACTTCACAGATGTGATTTTCTGACACAGACGTGGTTCTATTTAACACAGACGCACTTCTGAGATTTTTTTTTGCAAAATGCATTGTTGATTCTAGGAACACAGACGCGTTTCTAACCTTTACAGATGCGGTTATACAGCACAGACGTGATTTTGTCAGACAAAGACGTGTTTCTGAGATTTTTGCAAAGTGCATTGTTGATTCTGGGAACACAGACGCGTTTCTGACCTTTACAGACGCGGTTAGACAACACAGACACTATTATGATAGACACAGATGCGTTTTTGCAAAATTTGTGCAATTTTTTCCAATTTGTGATGTCATTTTTGTTGTGACCAAATCTGATTGTTTGACTATTTTTCATGACAAGAGGACACAGTGTTGATGAAGACCCAATGTTTGCAAGTGTCTAGACTCCAAAAAGACTCCAATAAAAAGTGTGTTGTTGGATGTAAAAATGTTTTGCATACACTTGAAGACACAAAAGACACAATGTTTTGCTGTTTGGTCTTGAATGTTTGAAAGTTTAAAATAAGTCAAGCACAATTCTTATGGCTGGCCAAGACAATAGTTGTTGATCCCACATGGGGTTTTACCCCCGAGGCTACGCTATTCAGAGTAGATACTTAGATGCTTGATCTCACTGGCTCCACCCTCAACACTCACTTCTCAGGTCAGCCAAGCATCAGTCCCCATGAAAACTTCCCATGGTGAACTTTGTATCTCTACTAAGAACCATATGTGTGTGGGCCGCTACCAGAGGTCCGACCTCCTGCCCCAACAACTAGAAGGATTTGGGCTTCTAAAACAAAAAGGTGCTAGTAAGGGCATCCACTCGTGTGGCCATACATGCGACACTTTCAGCTCTGTAAATATAGAAGGCTCCCAGTCGGTAGGGGTTACGCCCTACAACTGATCAAATAAATTTGATCAAATGGGTTTATGGGGAGACATAGTGTTGGTATGAACTAATCAGCACACGTTATCCATAGTTTTCACCATTAATACAGTTGTTTATAGTGGTTCGAAAGAGGTGGGTTTTCCTCGCTACCACTTGGGTCGTTCTCTTCTCACTAGTAGTCCTAATGACCACATGGGAAGACATGCCCTCTAAAGATTAAACAAAAAGAGCCTATTTCTCAAGACACAAAAGACAATGATTCAATTTTAGTGCACCAATTGAAGTGTTTGCTAGTCTATTGAAAACAAAGCACACAATAAAAATCCAAAAACCCTTGCCAAGGACTTGCAACAAAGAGCTGTTAGTAGTTTGGATTGTTTCAAATAATCACCCCTTTCTACAAGCACACAAGTTAGGTAAATTTTAAACCCAAAAGACTATGTGAAAATAGGGGCCTTCAACAAAATGTTTTGCTTTCAAGACAAGCTGCACCAATTTTGTTAGCTAGATCTAAAAATGTTAGTTCAAAATAGACCAGATCTGAAACCCTAAATGCAAAACTCAAAAACCGAATCAATAAACTCAAAATTTGAAATCGGTGAACACAGACATGATTACCCTCAACATAGACGTGGTTTTATGATGCAGACGTGGTTCTGTGAGACACAAACGTGGCTCAAAAACACATACGTGGCTAATGAACATAGACGCGGCTAAAAACACCACAGACGCGACTTTAGAACATAAATGCGATTTCTGAAACCAGCAAAATAAAATACTGTTGATAACACAGACGCGATTCCAGATGTCGCAGACGTACCAAAAAATCAAAAATGCGATCTGAAGGTACGCAGACTCGAGAATTCAACCACAAAACCCTAGCCTAACAACAAAAAAGATCCACCATAACATATGAAGATTACCTAAGACAATGCAAATCAAATGAAATCACAAAGATTATACCATCACATGTCCAATAGGGTTTGGATCTCCATTCTTCCTATCTTTATTGATCTTGCTTGATATATTTGCTCTCAGATTTTATGTGCACAAGAGCTCAACAAAGAACGGAATGTGGTTGCAAGTAGGATTGTAGTGTAGTTAAGTGATCAAATAGTTCATTAGGGTTTGATAATGAAGGAAGCATCTCCTTATATAGAAGACACTATATGAAATGGAGGGATAAAATTGAGAGGTGTAAAAGGAGGTCGGCTATGATTAGAGGGTAGGTAAAAGAAATAATAAAATAATGAAAGAGGTGGGTAGTGTAGGAATTAAGAGATGAATGACATGTGTCATGGGTAGAAAAGGATAATGAATTAATTAAATAAATAAATATTTATTTAATTAACAGAAGAAATGGGATAATTAAATAAATAAATAAAATATTTATTTAATTTAGGAAAAGGATAATTTAAATAAATAAATGTATTTATTTAAATGAGAAATAAGGCTAAAAGAGGATAAATGAATTAATTAAATAAATAAAGATTTATTTAATTAATAGAAGAATTAAGCTTAGATAATTAAATAAATAAAATATTTATTTAATTAAACATGTCAATTTTGGGTGTCTACAATGTCAACACTATCTTGTTTGGTTGTCTACTGAGTTCTAGTAGAGTGGTTGGATTTTTGATGATGATCAGGAGACCATCTTCAGTATTCTCTAGTATGTTCAGATTGGTGGTAATGGTTTGGTTTGGTCATTCATGTCATTTAGATGCATGTCACATTCAGTTGGTTCAGGATTTGGTGATCCAGAATCTATCATATGTTCTAGTAAGCCTTTTGGTTACCAGTAAGGGTTTTATCGACAGATCTTTGTTGAAGATCTTTTGATGGATTTGATAAGTTGTTGGTGCGGCTTCTACAAGGTTCTCAAGATGTTGTTGGTTAGCATGTTTGTGTTCTTGTTGATCAATGGTGTTGCATTTGTCTTATGGTGACCTATTTTAGGTCTGGTGCTATTTTGTGTTATTATCCTAGGTTATGGACTGATTTGTGTAATGTGTTGGTGGATGCTCCCCATGCGTTACCGGTTGGATTTATTGTTTTTATAATGTTGTTTCGGTCTTAGGCCGACTTGGGTTATCATTGGTTTGTGGGTTTATGTAATGGGTTTATTGTATTATATTTTCGGTGGTCAACCTAATTGTTTAGGTCTAGGGTTTGTATAAATATGATGTAAGATCTCTTTATAGATCATAGGATGGTCATGGATGGTTATGGGATTATCTGTGTGCAAATAAGGTTGTAATCATATGTAGACATTTTGGTCGATCATAGGTGATCGAATTGGGTTTGTGAAAGAGGTTTAAGACCTCCAAGATTGAGCTTAACCAGAACTGTACTCAGGCATAAGAGATGATTTTCTTACAGTTCAATCTTCTTTTTGGATTGTAGTTCAAAGATTTCTTGTAGTTAGTGAGGCTCCTTTTGTGATGAGAAGTGTGCTCTAGGTAGAGTGCCTTCCTGCATGTGCAAGCCCCTTATATGCAATATTATTCATCTGATCAGTGGATAGATATTGTGGGTCACCAATCCCACCATGGTTTTTCCTCTTTGAGGTTTTCCACGTATAAATATTTGTGGTTGCATTATTACTTGTTTTTATTTGCTTTTATGCATATTGGTTGCTAAGTTGTGCAAATAAGGTTAAAATTAATCATACCAGGAGAACACTGATTCATCCCCCCCTCTTAGTGTTTTTGGATTCCAACAATATCTACCATTAAAATCAATCACTTTTTCTTTAACACCTTTCTTAAACAATGCATTAAATCAGTCAAAGTAATCTTAGGACCAATATTATTGTGAGATTGTTGAATAAAAGCATTAGCCAATAGTTAAAATGATGTAATAGACTAAGGAGGTAAAGAACAATACGATTGCAAAGCTTTATCTCTAAATGTTCTAGTAAATAATTTAGCCAAAAATATTTGATCATAAGCAAAATCAGTACACAAAGTTTGAAATGTTCTCACATGAGTTATAGGGTCACCTTTTTTATTATAAATCTTCAATTGAGGGACTTCTACATATTTAGGTGGGACAACGTGAACAATATCATTAGTTAATGGGCTCACTACATCCAATGTGGGCAAATTAAATTTTGTTTGGTTCGTGGAAGCTATTTGTTGTTGCAAGGATGACACGGTTTGAGCTAGGCTATTAATGGTTGCTTCAATGGATGGGTTGAAATTGGAAATGTTGGATTGGGATGGAGGAGTAACATTGTTAAATGAAGGAGGAGGTTCATAATAAGGAGGTGAGACACTATGATAGGTAGGTATGGGAGATGATTGGGTAATAAATGGAAGACTCATAGA